>NW_027205639.1:0-13669 GCF_024711535.1 Dipodomys merriami
CCCTCACCCTAACCCTAACCCTAACACTAACCCTAACCCTAACCCTCACATAACCCTCACTCTAATGCTAACTATAAACTTTAACCTCACCCTCACCCTAACCCTAAATCTCATCCTGACCATCACCCTCTGCCTAACATTAAGCCTAAACCTAACCCCAACCCTAACCATAACACTAACCCTAACCCTCACCCTACCCCTCAACCTAACCCTAACCCTAACACTCACCCTCACCCTAGCCCATACACAAACCCTAAGCCTAAGCCTAACCCTCACCCTAATCCTCACTCTAACTCTAACCCCAACACTCACGCTAACCTTAACCCTCACCCTCACCCTAACTCTAATTCTAATCCTAACCATAACCCTAAACCTCACACTCACCCTCACCTTAACCCTAACCCTAATCCTAACCCTAACACTAACCCTCAACCCCACACTAAACCACACCCTATCTCCAACTCTAACCCTAACACTAACTCTAACCCTCACCCTATCCCTCACCCTAACCTTAATCCTAAACATCACCCTTAACCTAGCCCATACCCAAATCCTAAGCCTAAGACTAACCATCACACTAACCCTCACTCTAACCCTAACCCCAACACTCACCCTAAACTTAAACCTCACCCTCACCCTCGCCCTAACTCTAAACCTAACCCTAACCCTAACCCTAACCCTCACACTCACCCTAACCCTAACCCTAACCCTAATCCTAAACCTCACACTAAACCTAAACCATACCCTAACACTTACCCTCACCCTAAAACTAACACTAAACCTAACACTAACCCTCAAACTAACGCTAAAAAATCACCCTAAACCTAAACCTCACCCTAACCCTAAAGCTAACCCTCACCTTCAACCTAGCCCTCAACCTAACCCTAACACTCATTCTCACCCTAAACCTCACACTAACCCTAACACTAATCCCCAACTAAACTTCACCCTCACCCTAACCCTAACCCTGACCCTCACCCTAACCATAACCCTCACCTCAATCTCACCCTCAGCCTAACACTAAGCCTAACCCAAATGCTAACCCTAACCCTCACACTCACCCTCACCCTAACCCTAATCCTAACACTAACCCTTACCCTAACCCTAAAACTCAACCTAACCCTCCCCCTAATCCTAACCCTAACACTAACTCTATCCCTAACCCTCACGCTAACCCTCCCCCTAACCCTAACTCTAACCCTAAACCTCACACTCACCCTAACCCAAATCCTAACCCTGACCCTAAACCTCACCATAACTCTAACCCTAACCCTCACCCTTACCCTCACCCTCACCCTCACCCTCACCGTAACTCTAACTATAAACCTAACAATAACACTAATCCTAACCCTAAACCAAAACCTAACAATAATCCTATCCCTAACCCTCACCCTCAGCCTCACCCTCGCTGCAAAGGTAGCCAGAACAATAACACTCACAATAATCCTAACCCAAACCCTAATCCTAACCCTCACCCTCACCCTAACCCTCATCCTAACCCTAACCCTCACCCTAACCCTAAGCCTCACCCTTACCATAACCATAACCCTCACCATAACCCTAACCCTCTCACCCTAACACTAACTGTAACCCTAAATCTCACCCTCACCCTCACCCTAACCCTCACCCTCACCCTGACCCTCAGCTTAACCCAAAGTCATAGCCTAACGCTAACCTTAACCCTCACCCTCACACTAGCCCTCACCATAACCGTAACTGTAACAGTAACCCTAACCCTAACACTCACACTAACCCTAACCCTAACCCTACCTCCAACCCTAAACCTCACCCTGACCCTAACCCTAACCCTAACCATAACTCTAAATCTCATCCTAACCCTAACCCTAACCCTCAACATCACCCTCAACCTCACCTTTACCTTAACCTTAACCCTAACCCTAACCCTAAAAATAACCCTAACCCTAAAAATAACCCTAAACCTCACCCTCACCCTAACTCTAACCCTAACCCAAACCCTCACCCTAACCCTAACTCTGACAATAAAATTAACGCTAAACGTCACACTAACCCTAACCCTAACCCTAAACCTCATGCTAGCACATACCGTAACCCTAATCCTAACATTAACCCTAACTCTAATGCTCACACTCACCCTCTCCTTAACCTTAATCCTAATCCTAACCCTAACCCTTTCCCTAACCCTAACTCTAACCCTAACCCGAACCCTAAACCTAACCCTAATCCTCAACCCCACCCTCACCCTCAGCCTAACCCTAAGCCTGTCCCTAACACTAACCCTAACGCTAACCCTAAACCTCACCCTTACCCTAACCCTATCTCTAAACCTAACCCTAAACCTCACCCTGACCCTAATCCTAACCCTCACCCCCATCCTCAGCCTCAATGTAACTCCAACCCTAACCCTAACAATAACACTAACCCTAACCCTAACGATCACCCTAACCCTAACCCTCACCCCCACCCTCAACCTCAGCCTAAACCTCAGCCTAAGGCTAACCCTAACACTAACCCTCACCCTCATTCTCACCCTAACCCTAATCCTAACCCTAACCCTATCCCTAAACCTCAACCTAACCCTCAGCCTTACCCTAATGCTAACACTAAACCTAACCTTCACCCTCACCCTAACCATCCCCCTAACCCGAACTGTAACCCTAAACCTCAACAGCACCCTAACTCTAACCCTAACCCTAACCCTAAACCTCACCGTAAAACTCACCCTAATACTCATCCTCACCCTCACTCTCACCATGCCCGTAACTATAACCCTAACCCTAACAATAATAGTAACCCTAACCCTAACCCTAACAATAACCATAAACTTCACCCTGTGCCTCACCCTCACCGCAAATGTAACACTAACCATAACACTAACAATAACCCTAAACATAACCCTAAGCCTAAGCCTAAGCCTAAGCCTAACCCAAACCCTAACCCTCACCCTAACCCTAACCCTAACCCTAACCCTAACCCTAACACTAAACCTAAACCTAACCCTAACCCTAAACCTCATCCTAGCACTCATCCTAAACCTAACCCTAACCCTAACCCTCACTCTCGGCCTAAGCCTAAGCCTAAGCTTAAGCCTAACCCGAACTCTAAACCTCAACCTAACCCTCACCTTAACCCTAACCCTAACACTAACTCTAACTCTAACCCTAAACCTCACCATCACCCTACACCTAACTCTAACCCTAACCTTAAAACTAAACCTCACCCTAATCCTAAACCTAACCCTCACCCTCAACCTCTCCGTAACCCTAACCCTAACAATTAGAATAACCCTAACACTAAACCTAACCCTCACCCTAAACATAACCCTCCACATAACCCTAACCCTCAATCTAACCTTCACCCTCACCCTAACCCTAACCCTAACCCTCACCCTCACCCTAACCCTAAACGTAACCCTAACCCTCACCGTAACACTCACCCTAACCCTAACCCTAATCCTAACCCTAACCCTAATTCTAAACCTAAACCTAACCCTAACCCTAACCATCACCCTAAATCTATCCCTCATCCCCACCCTCACCCTGAGCCTAAACCTAAGCCTAAACCTAACCCTAACCCTAATCCCCACACTTACCCTCACCCTAACCGGAACACTAACACTAACCCTAACTCTAACCCTAAACCTCACCCTCACCCTAACACTAACTCTAACCCTAACCTGAAACCTATAACTCATCCTAACCCTAACCCTCACCCTCACCCTCAACATAACCCTAACCCTAACCCTAACAATAACCCTAACCCTAACACTAACCCTCATCCTAACCATAGCCTTCACCCTAACCCTAACCCTCACTCTAATACTTACCCTCACCCTAACACTAACCCTAACCATTACACTAAACCTTACACTAACCCTAACCATCACCCTAACCCTAAACCTCACCCTAACCCTAACTCTCACCCTCAACCTATCCCTCAACCTAACCCTAACCCTGATCCTCACCCTTAACCTCACACTAACCATAACACTAATCCTGAATCTAACCCTCAACCTCACCCTAACCCTAACTCTCACCTTACCATAACCCTCACCCTCAGCCTAACCCTCACCTTTACCCTCAGCCTCAGGCTAACCCTAAGCCTAAACCTAACCCTAACCATAACCCTCACCCTCACCCTAGCCCTCACGCTAACCCTAATCCTAACCCTAACACTCATCCTAACCCTTAACATACCATAACCCTAACCATCATTCTAAACCTAATCCTCATCCCCACCCATACCCTCAGCCTAAACGTGAGCCTAAGCCAAACCCTAACCCTAACCCTCACACTCACCCTACCGTCAACCTAATCCTAAACCTAATCCTAACCCTAACATTAAACCTCAACCTACCCCTCACCCTAACCCTAACACTAACCCTAACCCTAAAACTCATCCTAACCCTCCCCCTAAACCTAACTCTAACCCCAAACCTCACCCTCACCCTAAACATAATCCTAAAACTAAACCTCACCCTAACCCTGATCCTAACACTCACCCTCACCCTCACCCTTACTGTAACTCTAACCCTAACCTTAATTATAACACTAACCCTAAACCTAACCCAAACCCTGAACCTCACCGTAACTCTAACCCTAACACAAAACCTCACCGTAATCCTAATCCTAACCCTCAGCCTCACCTTAACCCTAACCCTAACCCTAACCCTAACCCTCACTCTCAACATAACCCTAACCCTAACCCTAAACATCACCCTAACGCTAACCATAACACTCACGCTAACTCTAGCCCTCCCCCTAACCCTAATTCTATACATCATGCTAACACTCACCCTAACTCTAAAACCCTGACACTAACACTCACCCTCAGACTCACGCTCCGCCTTAGCCTCCGCCTCAGCCTAAGACTAACCCTGACCCTCACACTCACCCTCACCCTAACCCTAACCATAACACTAACCCTAACCCTAACCTTCACACTAACCCTCCCCCTAACCCTAACTCTAACCCTAAACCTCACACTCACCCTAACCCTAATCCTAAACCTGACCCTAAATCTCACCCTAACCCTAACCCTAACCCTGACCCTTACCCTCACACTCACCCTCACCGTAACTCTAACCCTAACCCTAACAATAACACTAATCCTAACTCGAAACCTAAACCTAACCTTAATCCTATCCATATCCATCACCCTCAGCCTCACCATCACTGCAAAAGTCACCAGAACCATAACATTAACAATAATCCTAACCCTAACCCTAATCCTAACAATCAACCTCACCCTAACCCTAATCCTAACCCTAACCTTCACTCTAACCCTAATCCTAACCTCACCATAACCCTAACCCTCATCCTAACCCTCACCCTAACAATAAACCTAACCCTCACCCTCACCCTAGCCTTCACCCTAACCCTAATCCTAACCCTATCCCTCACTCTATCCCTAACCCTAAACCTCACCATAAACCTCACACTCACCCTAACCCTCATCCTCACTCTAACCCTCACCCTACCCCTAACCCTCACCCTCACCATAAACTTAAACCTCATCCTAACCCTCACCCTAACCCTAACTCTAAACCTAAACCTCACCCTAACCATAACCCTAACCCTCACCCTTACCCTAGCCCTCACCCTCACCCTAGCCCTCACCCTAAACCTAATCCTAACCCTAATCCTCATCCTAACACTCACCCTAACCCTAACCCTAACCCTTACCCTAACCCTAATCCTAACCCTAACCCTCAACCTAACCCTAACCCTCACCCTCACTGTAACCCGAACCCTAAACCTCATCCAAACCTAAACTAAACACAAACCCTAACTCTCACCCTAACGCTAACCCTAACCCAAACCCTAACCCTAAACCTCAACCTTAACCTCACCCTCAGCTTAACCATTAGACTAACCCTAACCCAAAGCCTAACCCAAACACTCACCCTCATACTAACCCTAATCCTAATCCTAACCCAAACCCTAACCCTCACCCTCTCCTAACCCTCACCCTAACCCTAACACTAACCCTCACCCTAACCATTACCCTAACCCTAAATCTAACCCTAAACCTCACCCTTACCCTAACCCTAACCTAACCCTAAACCGAAACCTCACACTAACCTTAACCCCTACCCTCACCCTCACCGTCAGCCTAACCCTAACCCTAAACCAAACCCTCACCATAACCCTAACCCTAACCATAACCCTAAACCTCACCCTAACCCTAACCTTAATCCTCACCCTCAGCCTCACTCTCACTCTAAACTTAACCCTAACCATAACTCTAACAATAACCCTAACCCTAACCCTAATCTAACCCTCACCTTCTCCCTCACACTCAACATAACCCTAACCTTAACCCTAACAATAAACCTAAACCTATCCCTAACCCTCATCCTAACCATAACCTTCACCCTAAACCTAACCCTCACCCTAACACTTACCCTCACCCTAACACTAACCCTAACCATAACACGAACCCTAACCATCACCCTAACCCTAAACCTCACCCTAACACTAACTCTCACCCTCAACCTAGCCCTCAACCTAACCCTAACCCTGATTCCCACCCTGAACCTCACACTAACCCTAACACTAATACTGAATATAACCCTCACCCTCACCCTAACCCTAACCCTCACCCTTACCGTAACCCTCACCCTCAGCCTAACCTTCACCTTTACCCTTACGGTCACCCTCACCCTAATCCTCACCATAACCTAAATCCTCATCCTAACCCTCACCGTAAAGGCAAACCCAAACATCACCCTAACCCTAACCCTCACATCACCCTCAGCCTCAGCCTAAACCTAAGCCTAAGCCTAACACTAACCCTAAACCTAAACCTCAACCTAACCCTCCCCTTAACCATAACTCTAACCCTAATCCTCACCCTCACCCTAACAATAGTCCTAACCATAAACCTCACCCTAACCCTGATCCTAACCCTCACGCTCACCCTCACCTTATTGTAACTCTAATCCTAACCTTAACTATAACACGAACCCTAAACCTAACCCAAACCCTGACCCTCACTGTAACTCTAACCCTAATCCTTACCCTCAGCCTCACCTTAACCTTTACCCTAACCCTAACCCTAAATCTCACCCTAACGCTAACCCTAACCCTCACCCTAACTCTAGCCCTCACCCTAAACCTAATGCTAACCCTAAACCTCATCCTAACACTCACCCTAAACCTAAAACCCTAACCCTAACCCTCACGCTCTGCCTAAGCCTCCGCCTAACCTAAGACTAACCCTGACCCTCACACTCACCCTCATCCTAACCCTAACAGTAACACTAACCCTAACCCTAACCCTCACACTAACCCTTACCCTTACGCTAACTCTAACCCTAAACCTCACCCTCACCCTAACCCTAACCCTCACCCACACCTTCCCCATCCGCCTAACATCAAGCCTAACCCTAACCCCAACCCTAACCCTAACACTAACCCTACCCCTTAACCTACCCCTCACCCAAACCCTAACCCTCACACTAACCCTAGCCCACACACAAACCATAAGCCTAAGCCTAACACTCAACCTAACCCTCACTGTAACCTTAACCCCAACACTCACCCTAACCGTAACCCTCACCCTCACCCTCACCCTAACTCTAAACCTAACCCTAACCCTAACCCTAAGCGTAACCCTAACCCTAACCCTCACACTCCCCCTCACCTTAACCCTAACCCTAATCCAAACTAACACTAACCCTCAACCCCTCACTAAAACTCACCCTATCCCTAATCCTAACCCTAACACTAACCCTTACCCTCACCCTACCCCTCACACTAACCCTAACACTAACCCTCCCCCTCAACCTAGCCCATGCCCAAACCCTAAGCCTAAGCCTAAACCTCAACCTAACCCTCATTCTAACCCTAACCACAACATTCACCCTACCTGTAACCCTCACCCTCACCCTCACCCTAATTCTAAACCTAAACCTAACCTTAACCCTAACCCTCACACTCACTCTCACATTAACCCTAACCCTAATCCTAACCCTAACACTAACCCTCACACCCACACTAAACCTCACCCTAACTCTAACCCTAACACTAACCCTAACCCTAACCTTAAACCTCAGCCTCACCCTAACCCTAACTCTAACCCTAAACCTCACCCTCACCCTAACCCTAACCCTAACGCTAATGCTAAACCTCTCCCTCAACCTAAACCTTACCGTAACAGTTACCCTCACCCTAACATGTACACTAACCTTAATACTAACCCTCACACTAACACTAACGCTAACAATCACCCTAAACCTAAACCTCACCCTAACCCAAACCCTAACCCTCAACTTCACCCTAGCCCTCACCCTAAACCTAACACGCATCCTCACCCTAAACCTCACACTAACCCTAACACTAATCCTCAATCTAACCCTCACCCTCACCCTAACCTTAACCAGAACCCTCACCCTTACAATAACCCTCACCTCAGCCTAACCCTCACCTTTACTCTGTCACCCTCATCCAAAGCTAACCCTCATCCTAACCCTCACACTAACCGTAACCCTAACCATCACCCTCACCCTAACCCTCACCCTCGACTTCAGCCTCAGCCTAACCCTAAGCCTAAGCCTGACCCTAACCCTCATCCTAACTCTCAACCTAACCATTAACGGAAACATCACTCTAAAACTAATCCTCATCTCCAACATCACCCTCAGCCCAACTCTATTCCTAACTCTAACCCTAACACTAAACCTAAACCTCAACCTAACCCTCACCCTAAACCTAATCCTAACCCTCACCCTCACTTTAATACTCAACATAACCCTCACCTCAAACCTAACCCACACCCTCAATGTAAACCAAAACTTAACCCTCCCCCTAACCCTCCCCCTAAACCTAAACCTCACCCTAACCCTAACACTAAACCTCACCCTCACCCTAGCCCTCACCCTAACCCTAATTGTAACCGTAAACCTCATTCTAACCCAAACCCTAACCCTAACCTTAAACCTCACCCTAATCCTAAACCTAATTGTAACCCTCAAACTAATGCTAACCCTGACACTCACTGTAATCCTAACCCTAAACCTCAAACTAACACCAACCCTCACACTCACCCTTGCCCTCAGCCTAAACCTAAGCGAAACCCTAATCATAACCCTAACCCTCATACTCAACCTCACCCTAACCCTAATCCTAACCCTGACACTAAAACTCACCCTAACGCTAACCCTAACCCTCATGCTTACCCTCACCCTCACCTTCACCGGAACTCTAACCCTAACCCTAACAATAACACTAATCCTAACTCAAAACCTAAACCTAACCCTAATCCTATCCCTAACCCTCACCCTCAGCCTCACCATCACTGCCAAGGTAACCAGAACCATAACACTACCAATAATCCTCACCATAACCCTAATCCTAACCCTCACCCTCAACCTAACCCTCATCCTCAACCTAACTCTCACCCTAACCCTAACCCTCTCCCTCACCATAACCCTAACCCTCATCCTAACCCTCACCCTAACCCTAACCTTAACCCTTAACCTCTCCCTAACAATAACCCTAATCCTCACCCTCAACCTAGCCATCACCCTAACCCTAATCCTAAACCTAATCCTCATCCTAACACTCCCCCTAATCCTTAACCGAAAACCTAATTCAAAACCATCACCCTAACCCTAAACTTAACCCGAACACTAACTGTCACCCAAATGCTAACCCTAACCTGAACCCTAAACCTAACCCTCACCCTCAACCTCAGCTTAATGCTAAGCCTAATCCTAACCCTAAGCCTAATCCAAGCACTCACCCTAACACTACCCCTAATCATAATCCTAACCCTAACCCTAACCCTCACCCTCATACTAACCCTCACCCTAACCCTAACCCTAACACTAACCCTTACCCTAACCCTCACCCTAACCCTAACACTAACACTCACCATAACCCTAAACCTCACCCTAACCCTAACCCTAACCCTCAAGCTCACCCTAACCCTAACCCTAACACGAACCCTCACACTCACCCTCAACTTAATCCTAATCCTAAGCCTAACCCTAATCCTCACCTTCACCCTATCCCTCACCCTAACCCTACCCCAAACACCAACACCAGCCCTAACCCTAACCCTAACTCTCACCCTAACCCTAAGCCTAACCCTACCCCTAACCATAACCCTCACACTCACCTTCAATCTAAACCTGATCCTAACCCAAACCCTCACCTTTACCCTTACTGTCACCCTCTCCCTAACCCTACCCCTAACACTATCACTAACCCTAACCCAATCCTCACCGTAACCATAAACCTAAACCTCACCCTAATCGTAACCTTAAACCTCACACTCACGCTCGGTCTAAGCCTAAGCCTAACCCTAAGCTTAAGCCTAACCCTAACCCTCACACTGACCCTCACCCTAACCCTAACACTATCACTAACGCTAACTCTAACTCTAAACTTAACCCTTACCCTAAACCTAACTCTAACCCTAACCCTAAACATAAACCACACCCTGACCCAAACCCTAACTCTCACCCTCACAGTAAATGTAACACTAACCCTGACCTAACAATAACCCAACACTAACCCTAACCCTCATTCTAACCATAACCCTCACCCTAAACCTAACCCTCAAACTAACACTTACCCTCACCCTAACACTAACCCTAACCCTAACACTAACACTCACACTAACCCTAACCATCACCCTAATATTAAACCTCACCCTAAGCCTAACCCTAACCCTCACCCTCAACCTACCCTCACCCTAACCCTAACCCTCATCCTCACTCTAAACCTCACACTAACCCTAAACTTAATAATCAATCTTAACCTCACCCTCACCCTAACCCTAACCCTCACCCTAACCCTAGACCTTACCTTAATCCTCACTCTCAGCCTAACCCTCAGCTTTACCATTACCATCACCCTCACCCAAATCCCTCACCCTAACCATAACCCTCATCCTAACCTTCACTCTGACCATAATCCTAAGCATCACCCTAACACTAACCCTGTCCCTCAACCTCACCATCAGCCTAACCCTAAAGCCTGAGCCTAACCGTAACACTAACCCTCACCCTCACCCTAGCCCTCACCCTAACCCTAATCTTAACCCTAAAATTAATCATAACCCTAAACCTAACACTAACACTAACCATCACCCAAAACCTAATCCTCATCCCCACTCTCACCCACAGCCTAACTCTAAGTCTAAGCCTAACCCTAACCCTCATACTCACCCTCACCATAACCCTAATCCTACACCTAACCCTAACCCTAACCCTAAACCTCAACCTAACCCTCACCCTAACCCTAACCCTGTCACAAAACCTAACCCTAACCCTCACTCTAACTATCTCCCTAACCCTAATTCTAAACCTAAACCTTACCCTCACCCTCAACCTAAACCTCAAACTCACCCTCACCCACACCATAACTCTAACCCTAATCCTAACAAAAACCCTAACCCTAACACTAAACCTAACCCTAACCTTCACCCTAACTCTCCCCCTAACCCTAATTGTAACAATAAACCTAACCCTCACCCTAACCCTAAACCTCACCCTCACCATAACTCTAAACCTAACCCTAACAATAACCCTAACCCTAATACTAACCTTAACCCTCACCCTCACCATAACCCTAAACCTAACCCAAGCCCTCACCCTAACCCTAACCCTAACCCTAACACTCAGCCTCACCCTCATTGAAATCTTAACATAAACATAACACTAACAATAACCCTAATCCTAACCCTAATCCTAACCATCACCCTCACCCTAAACCTAACCCTAACCTTCACCCTAACCCTAAACCTCAAAGTCACCGTAACCCTAATCCTAACACTCACCCTAGCCCTAAACCTAATCCTAATCCTAAACGTTACCATAATGCTAACCCTAACCATCACACACACCCTTGCCCTCATCCTAACCCTAATCCTAACCCTAAACCTCATCCTATCCCTCACCCTAATCCTAACCCTAAACCTCACCCTAATCCTAACTCTCACCCTCACCCTCAGCCTAACCCTAAGCCTAACCCTAACCCTAACCCTCACACTTAAACTCATCCTAACCCTAATCCTAATCCTAACACTAACACTAACCCTAACACTAGCCCTCCCCCTAACCCTCAACCAAACCTAACTCTAAACCTAAACCTCACCCTCAACCTAACCCTAACCCTCACCTTCATCCTCACCCTCAGCCTAACCCTAAGCCTAACCCTAACCCTCACCCTACCCCTCACCCTAACCCACCCACTAACCCTAACTCTAAACCTAATCCTCACCCTCAACCTAACCCTAACCCTAAACCTCACCCTAAATCTCACCGTAAGCCTAACCCACACCCTCACCCTCACCCTCACCATAACTCTAACCCCAACCCTAACAATAACACTAACCATAACCCTAACCCTAACCATAAATCTCACCCTCAACCTCACCCTCACTGCAAACTTAAACCTAAACATAACACTAATATTAACCCTTAACCTAACCCTAACCGTAACACTAACTCTAACACTAACCCTAATCCTCACCCCACCCTCACCCTCAGCCTAACCCTAAGTCTAACCCTAAGCCTAACACTACCTTTAACCGTAAACCTCACCCTCACCCTAACCCTATCTCAAACCTAACCCTAAACCTCAGCCTAACCCTAACCCTAACCCTACCCGCACACTCACCCTCATGGTAATTCTAACACTAACCCTAACAATAACACTAACCCTAACCATAACCATCACCCTAACCCTAATCCTCACCCACAGCCTCACCCTCAGCCTAGCTTTAAGCCTAAGCCTAACCCTAACCCTCACCCTCACCCTAACCGTAATTGTAACAATAACCCTATCCCTAAACCTCAACCTAACTCTCACCCTCACCCTAATGCTAACACTAAATCTAACCCTAACCCTCACACTCACCCTCACCCTCACCCGATTTATAACCCTAAACCTCACAAGCACCCTAACCATAACCCTAACCCTAACCCCAAACCTCACCCTAAAACTAACCCAAACCCTCACCCTCACTCTCACCATGACCATAACTCTAACCCTAACCCTAACAATAATACTAACCCTAACCCTAACCCTAACCCTAACACTAACCATAAACCTCACCCTGAGCCTCACCCTCACCGCAAACTTAACACTAACCATAACACTAACAATAACCCTAACCCTAACCCTAAACCTAAACCTCACCCTAACCCCAAACCTTACCCTTAACCTCACCCTCACCGTAACCTTAACCCTAACCCTAACCTTAACAATAATCCTAAATCTAACACTAACCCTAACCATAACCATAACCCTCATCATAAAACTAACAATAGTCTTAACACTAACTCTCACCATAACCTTAACCCTCATCCTCACCCTAAACCTCACTCTAACCTTAACACTACTCCTCAATCTAATCCTCACCCTCACCCTAACCCTAACCCTAATCCTCTCCTTAAACCTCAACTTGACCCTTAATGTCACCCTCACCCTAACCCTAATCCTCATCCTAACCCTCACCCTAACCATGACCCTATCCATCATGCTAACCCTAACCCTCAACCTCACCCTCAGCCTCAGCCTAACCCTAAGCCTATGCCTAAATCTACCTTAATCCTCACCCTCACCCTAGCCCTCACCCTTACCCTAATCCTAACCCTGACTCTCATCCTAACCCTAACCCTAACCCTAAAAATAACCCTAAACCTAACCCTAGCCCTCATTCTAAACATAAACCT
>NW_027205640.1:0-13630 GCF_024711535.1 Dipodomys merriami
AAACTTTTGGGGGAGGATCCTGAATAGTACCTATGTAAATATGAAATACGAATGACCCTTTAGGGAAGGGGTCTCTCCTAACTAGTATAAAATGTTTGAGAATGGACAGGTGGATGAAATGCTAGGATGTAAGTGATGACAAATTGAACCAAAGCACAGGATCTACTCTAGTTGGCCAGGAAGGTCTCCAGCACTGGTGCTCCACAATACCATCAGATATTTTCCCTGGGAAGTGGACCACTTGTTTTTCTGGTCTCTGTGCCACACAATCTTAACAGTAATGGTGGGCAGAATATTTAATCCATTTCACACAAGCATTAATTTTTGTTAGTCATGGGACTTGAAATCTGGGCCTGGGAGCTGTTCCTGAGCACTTCAGCTCAAAGTGAAAGCCCTACTCCTTCAGCCACAGCGCCACTTCCAGTTTTCTGGCGGTCAATTGGAGGTAAAAGTCTCAAGGACTATTCTGCCCGGCTGACTTTGAACCCCAATCCTCAGATCCTGAGTAGCTAGGAATTCAGGTGCAAGTCACTGGCTCCTGACTTTGGACTTGAATTGCAAGTCTACCCAGAGAGTCTGCTTCTGAAACTGAGGTTGAAATGCCATATATCCTTGGATCAGCTAGAGGATCAATCCAGGCTTCAGAGTCAAAGTGGGCAGCTGAAGGAGTTTAGTGAGTAGAACATTTTGAGTTCCCCTTTCAGGATATAAGATTTAAAAACACACACATGCAAGCACATATGAATAACAAGTTTTCATTTAGACAAGTGCACATTATGGAGCTCAATAATGAAAATCATCCATTAAATAATAAATAGTGTTCTCAGAACTTTTTGACCATTCTCCCAATGGATTAACAGAATCCTGTCCTTGGATCATTTTTCTTGGGTTCTTTAGGCCGAGAATTCTTATTCCCCATTTTAGCAAGTCTCTTGTGATTTTTTGATGCACTTAATCCTCCCTATTGTACGTTTCTTGTGCACCCCTCTAATACTCAACTCTCCCCATACTGGAGATTTCTAAAAAATGGCTTCCTCCAGCTCCCAAATTTTTATTCTTGGGTCAGAGAATGAAAACACAAATCAAGACTCATGTTCTATTTGTGCTTAAGACTCACTCAGCCCATGAAAATCCCAAACAATAAGGTAATATGCTCCAGTCCAATTTTTCCTCTAAATAGCCAATGCATGAGGTTGCTTGTTATTTGTGTTCTTCCTTGGGCCCTTGCTTGACATTGCTGATATGCTTTCCATCATTAACCATAATGGATGGTGTTTAACCAAACCTTGAGTTACTTCAACAAGGCAAAATGAGTTTCCTCCTGAGGGGCTCCCCGCATTCCCCTTGCATGACAACTCCCCAAATTGGTCGACTACTCTCACAGTGTAACCCAATATCCCAAGAAAGATCACCAACTTGAAAGGAACTTAGCACGGCATTGTTTAGTTCTGTACAAGGGCTTGTTATGGACAGGAAGCCAATTAAACAACCACTCTTAGTAGTAATTCTGTCCAGGTTTTACCCATATTGAGTTACTAATTCTGGTATTGATCATAAGTTGTGTTCACAAACTTGCTCAATTGTCTCTTTTGTAGTTCAGCTGGCCAGTTTGAAAGGGGTCAACAGTTTCAGAGCACTCCACTAAACCAGGACAACCAGACCAGAAATTGTTAGAAAGTTCTTGTTCAGCTTGTACACTATGGATTAAACTATGCCTCAAGTCCCTAGAACGATTTTAGTTACAGGATAAACTTTACTTAAAATAGCTTTTTGTAAGATGATGGCTACCCTTAGTTAATGCTTTCCCTCAAGCAATCACATTCAGAGAAAATAGATTCTCCTACACAGTCCATTTTCAGACAGAATTTATTATCAGCAGCTCCCTCTTTGGAATGGAGGCTTACGAGCTTCTAGGTAAAAACAACTTATTCATATATTGCCTTGGCAATATCTATATCACCTCGCAAGTGGTTATGAAACCAACAGCTGTGTGTGGCTGCTTCATCACAAAGAAACGGTCTTGTACCTCTGCTCTTACTGCTAATAGAAAGAGGAAAGCCTGCTCTTTCTGGAGGCACGCAGCTGGAGGACACATATTGAACCCTGAGCACAGATTGGGCTGCAGCATTTTCAGAGACATGGATGAATCAGTCAGATCCCAGCTGCTTGGCTGACCACAAGGCACAATTCTGATGCCACATTTCTGAGGCAAAGCAGTTCTAAGCTGCTAAGACACTATGGTAGGAAGAGGCCTGAGGGAGAATTCTTGGTGGGAAGGAGAAGGTGAAAGTTTGGAATTAGATTTTAGAAAATGCAAGCCACTTTCTAATTCTTGAGGTAGCTAGCAAATCAACATGTTTTCTAGCCCTCTAGTTGCAGAGGATGAGAACACTGCCCACAATTTACACTCAATCCCTCCTGCTCGGCAGTCTTCAATTTGCTCTTACAGGAGTTAAGCAGTTTCTAAGACAGAAAAATGTCAGCGAACCTGATCTAGCTGGTGAGGAAAGCATAGCTTTTGGCTTTAGAATAGATAAAATTCTATGTCAGAACAAGATGAAGAAAAGAAATCACATTCTACAGAATTTAACTTCTTAAACATACTAGCCTCTGCATTAAGATTTCATTGTTAGATTCATAGAAGAAAAAAAAGAAATGCTGATAATTTCTGGACCCTTTGCTACCCTAGTACTGGGTTCTTGTTGTTTTCGTTTTGTTTTTTTTTTCCTAATTGTTTTTAATGTTATTTTTTGTGCCTCCTCTTTGTTTCCCCTTCCCATCCCTTCCCATCTACCTCCATCTCCCACCTTCCCTCCTCCCCCCTCCTGCTGTGCCAAAATTGTAAAGTTCTTTTTTTGACATAACATCTTGTACATCTCATTGCTAATTCTTTTAGAGATTCTAGTAAGAAGACTTGAGCCAATGCAGACACTAGCTTGGTTCAGATTAATTTGAAACCACACCATCTAAGTTATCAAATTCTAAATCTAGTCTCAAAGCTGAAGACCAAGGCTTCCCTCCAACCAACATCTTCAGAATAGCAGTATTGTCTATGTCTTGCCTTTGTTTTCTTTAAAGAATTCGAGAGCAGAAAAGTTTTTAAAGCCCGTCTAATTCAAACAGAAAACAGAGCAGTGAAACAGACTCCTCATCAAAGTGAAAACAGAGCAGTGAAACAGACACCTCAGGGAAAAGAGGAACAAGAGCTGGTTGGAAGGGGCCCACATCCCTCAGGTATATGTAGAGCACTTTGTCTCTGCTCCTTACGGTGTGTTCCTGGATTGACTGGTCAATGGGTGGGCTTGTGCTACATGGCGTCTCATATTTGGTTTCCCAGTCTCAGAGCATAAGGATGGAATTTTCCTTATTGGATGCCCCATCTCAGAGCACAAGTGCGTAAAACACTTTTGATTAGATGGGAAGTAGAGGGACACTCCCCAGACCATAGTCAGAAACAGTGCATGTGTTAGCTCTTAAAGCTTGATGGAAGGAAGGTGTGTATTTTTTGCTGTGCCATTCAGCCACGCCTGGTTGGAACCTGTTCTAACCATCATCTTTTATCCATAACTACCTAGCTGAAGTGATTTAACTCCCTCTGAGTGGCACATCTCCACTTGTCACTCACAGGGCACTGTACCTTGTGGTGTCCCATGAAACACTATGATGACAAAGAGATTGGCTGTCTACATTGCTGTTTTGAAGCAGAAAAGCCCTCTGACTTAAAATTGCACACTTACCCTGAATGCAATTTGATTTCTACTTGCAGAAGGCAAATTCAGTTCTGGTTTGAGCCAACATAGTAAGATAACTTTAGCAAAGCTAGGGCAGAGAAATAAATGGACTGTATTTCTAAAGTCAGTTGAAGTAGGAGCCACCTTCCCAGAGTGCATGTATTATATTCATAGTCCTATATTTTGATGTGGGAAGTAATTTCTCCAGAAGGTACATTCTGAGCTGCAGTCAGGCCAAAGATCATATTTGTGCATCTGAAAGCATATACCTAGGAGTCTAAACTGCAGATGAAGCAAGTTCTTAGTAGCAGAACAGTATGTTCAATATATAACTGGTAATGACATTTTGATGAACAAATGAAAGAAAAATGATAAAAGGAGTGATATCAATCAAGGTATTTCTATTGATTCCGAAAAGAAGAGTGGATATTATGGTAGGCACCTGAGATGCTTTGCTATGTATATCGAGGGCTCTAGACCTCACGTGTAATATTTTACTATTTTTCATAGGGAATAGATGGTGCATTTTATTTGCAATTAGAAACTACTTTCAAGTATAAGAAAAATAAGAAGGTACCTTATATGTTACATATGCTATAATATATTGAAAATGTGTATTATAACATCCAAATTACAGCAAATTTACAATGTATTTTGACAAAAGGTGTTTTTTTTTTCCCTGAGCCTACTCTCATTACATTAAAAAACAGTCTCACCGCACTGTATGGAGGGAAGCCAGGAGGAGGGATGAGTGGGAAACAGAATATACAACCAAGAGGCCCATCAGCTGCACTGCTCAAAGAAGGAAAAGAACTAAGCAATCCAAAAACACTGAAAGGAAGGGAAGAATAAGAGTGAAAGAAGGAATAGCCTAAGTTTCTTGCATAAGGCAAGAAATGTAAACATTACCTGATGTGGAATAATAATTTGTATTGTCAAAGCTCATAGAATTCACAAACTTTATTGAGCATGAAAATGATAATTTTCCTTGTGTAGTTTAAAACATGTTTATGACTTTAACTAACTACCATGCTTCCACAATACTGTGAAATATATGAGTAAAATGTAATTACTTAACTTAATTAAAAAAAAAACAGTGGGAGAAAGGTTGGTTTAAGAAGGATGGGTGATAATATTGTCAGGCCCCTTGTATTCATAGGCTGTTTTGTAGAATGGGAACTTGTTTATGCAACTACTTAAAGATAATAAAAATAAAAACATGTTTAAACAAATGGTCTTACACACTTAAGTAAGATATAATTTTGAACTCAGGTTTCGTGAATGCTGGCAATTTTAATTGTTTTCCCAGCTTGTGGTTGTTTTTTTTTTTTTCCTTTTTAACCATATTTGTGTTCAAACGCAAACAACTTAGAATTTATTATCTTTTATAAACACTGTATTAGCATTAGCTAGATAAATAAGTGGATTTCATTTTGATATATCCACATAGGCATACAATGTGCCTTGATTATACTAACCCCTTCATCATTCTCATTCTCCTCTCCCAGGTTTTATTATCTTAATCATTTTAAGAATACTACATAGTTGTAAGTAAATGTACAATATTGCACAAGTTCAAGGTCCACACTATTTTCATCTTCCACGATGCAAATTCTATATTCATTAAAACAATTTTCCACTCTCCTCTGCTTCAAGATATGCATCAAGTTCGATTTTGCTTCCTGTCTCTATGAATTTTACTGTTCTGTGTAAATGATATAAGTAGAATCATGTAATATTTGAACTTTTTTTTTTTTTTTTTTGGGTCCGGTCATGAGGCCTGAACTCTGGGCCTCGGCACTGTCCCTCAGCTCTTCAGCTCAAGGCTAGTGCTCTACCTCTTGAGCCACAGCGTCACTTCCGGCTTTTTTCTTTTTGCTTATGTGGTGCTGAGGAATTGAACCCAGGGCCTCAGGCATGCAAGGCAAGCGCTCTACCACTGAGCCACCTTCCCAGCCCCAATATTTGAACTTTTTATGACTAGCTTATTTCACTTAGCAGAGTGTCCCAAAGATTCATCCATAATATATCATCTGTCACAACATAAATTCTTTTTGGGACACTGTTGATTGCATCCTTTGGTGCATTCTTATTTGCGTTTTCCTACAATGAATAATCCTTTTCTGATGTCAGTTTAATGTATGGCTTCTGGTCCTCTAACTATGAACCATCATATTGATTTACACTTCTGTTATTGTAACAGTGAACTAAAGCTACATAATTATGCTCTGGTAGCCAATCTACTTCCACTTTTGGATCTCTCTCCTTCAGCTTTTAGTAAAGGCCTTGGGGAATATCTACAAATTATTAGGTACTTAAAATCATGTAGAACGTTACAGCCCTAAAATTTAGTTAGTTCTAATGGGAAATATGTGACTTTCAATTACATTTTTTTCCTTTTTGTACGTTTTTGATTGTAAGAATACAGAGGAGTTACAGTTACATAAGCAAGGTAATGAGTACATTTCCTATGGAACATTGTTGCCTCCTCTGGGCAAATAAAATGAAAAATAAGAGCATCATAATATAGAATTACACCAAAATTCTAGGTATATATTTTTCTTCATATGAGTATTTAGAATTTTGTGAAGCTAGAGATCTAAGCTACTTGAAGTAATGAACTTGTCACATTTTTAAAGATGCTAGACGACTTATGATGTGTGTATATTTGTGTCTGTATGTGTATTTATATATTTGAAGTGAATCTCCCAGCCCTCAGTGCCATTAAGTAAAGATAGCCATGTGAAACCTATACAAACAATGGATTCTGACTTTGAGCAACTATGATCTATATAATGAGCAATAGGCATGCCTGAACTTTACATTGGAGGATGACAATATCTGAGAAATAGCTTGTAAAAATATTCTTGAAAATGTATTATAGAATATAGAGAGTTAGTGTTCACTTCTAGATATGCAAGTACTTGAGACTGCCATGGAATTTTTCTTTTTCTTTTGTTTCTTGAAGGTTCCTAGCTACCAAGACCAATACATATTTCTCCTATTAAATACATAGCTCTCTTTAAAAATGAGGCATGACAATTTATTGAGAATACTTATTCTTTTTCTAGTTCTAAGCCTTAAGTTGAAATAGGGACTTCAATCCTATCTAGAATACAATTCAACAAAAGAAAGTGATGGAGTTCAAATATTACACATCTAGAAACTTTTCTCTTACACCCATTTCTTAATGCAGGTGTGGAAGAAATTAAGGGAAAAATACATCCACAAATATATTTTAAGAAGATATTCTATGCATCTTAACAGTAATAAAGGATTTCTGTTTTTTAGTGTGTGCATATTTACAGAGTATGTTCAAAGAATCAAAGTTCATTCCAGGCCCTATCATGGAATAGAATGTAGCAAATTTTCTATATTTATTTGTATATTTATAGAATTCACCTCTCTGACTTTTCTCCATTTTGATAAACTAAGCACCTGTTTGACATATTGAAATACAAACATTATTTTTCTACCTACAGGATTCTTCACATTTTGCTGTCTACTAACTATACAAAAATTCATGCTCAACCCTCACCTTCAGGGAGCAATTCTCTGTATCTTAAGCAGCTTGTGTTTATCTCCGCCCCTTTCGTCCCAGCTGTCAATCTATGTGAGTGATGAATGAATTTTATAAGACAGAAAAGCTCTAGCTTTGAGCGAGCTGAGGGACAGCCCTCAGGCCCAGAGTTCAAGCCCCACGACCGACAAAAAATAAAGACAGAGAAACTTGGTGAGTGATGACTGAATTCTATAAGACACAAAGCTCAGATAATTCACATTCATGCAATTAGGATCCAATGGAACTTTCTTCACTTTGATTATACTTTTTCACCATATTTGTGAGAACTTCAGCTTCCTTATTTGGAAACTGAGCAGATAAGAGTGAGTAGATGAATCTCATTATTTAAAATTCTATTCCTATCTCCTCCAGAGATTTTAGTATGAATGAATGTTGAATTTTATCAAAGGCTTTGTCTGCATCTGTAGAGATAAGCATGTTATTCTTGACCTTGGTTCTGTTGATGTGTTGGATTGACTTACGTATGTTAAACCATCCCTGCATCTCTGGGATGAAGCCTACGTGGTCGTAGTGTATGATTTTTTTTTATAGGTTTCTGGCTTCTGTTAGCTAGCATTTTGTTAAAGATCTTTGCATCTGTGTTCAAGGAAATTGGCCTGTAGTTCTCTTTTATCGTTGGGTCTTTGCCTGGTTGGGGGATGAGTGTGATATTGTCATCATAGAATGAGTTTGAGTTAGTTTCCTGTTTCTCTGTTTCTCTGAAGCGCTTAAGGAGTATGGATATTAGTTCTTCTTTCAAGGTCTTATAGAATTCCCTTGTGAATCCATCTGGTCCTGAGCTTTTCTTTGTTAGAAGACTTCTGATTGCTTCCTGTATATCGTTGTAAGATATTGGCTTATTTAATTGATTTATTTCTTCTTTGCTCAGTTTGGGCAACTTGTATTTCTCTAAAAATGCATCAATTTCTGACAGTTTTTCTTTCTTTAGAGAGTATAACTTTTGAAAGCAGTCCATTAAAATTGTTTGGATATCTTGGGTACTTGTTGTGATTTTCCGCGTGGCACCACTTATCTTGTTAATATGGGATTCCTCTCTTCTTTTCTTAATTAATCTTGCCAATGGTCCATCAAATTGATTTATTTTTTCAAAGAACCAGCTTTTTGTTTTGTTAATTTTAGCTATGATTCTCTTACTATTTCATTAGTTTCCACTCTTAATTTGGTTATCTGGCTCTGTTGGGTCTTCATCCGTCCCACGAAAGACGGATGGGGTCCGAGGAAAGGTAAGTGTGGTGCTTGCCCGTTCCCCAGCCTCCCTCAGCCCAGGAGACAATCAGACACAGCGGGGAGCCAAATCCAGCAGGTAGAAAAACTCGTTTACTAACAGAGAGCAGCCCCTTTTAAAGACAAAAAGGGTGGGTGGTATGGTAAGGGAGGAAGAGGAACCAATCACTGTCAAGGTCACACCCTATAATTCACCTGAGCTTTCACGGGCTGGTTAGGTACTGATCAGAAGATCAATTGGGGTCTTCCCACTCTACTCTCTCCCAGAGCCATCTTTGCTGCCCATGTGCTCCACAGATTCCCCCTTTTTTGTTTTAATGGCAGACCCACCTAGCACAGTAATAAACATCAGTCCCACCACAGTTAGAAATGTCCAAAGCAGTTCAATTAATTCCTGGGTACCTGGTGTCTTTTAAGTAAGCCAGTTCCTTGTACATGCCTTTAAGCTAGCACAGGGGTCAAGATGAACTTTGAGCTTTACTATCAGCTCCCAATTTCTCCAAACATCATCTCCTCCCCCCCCCCCCGTCTTTGCTTAAAGAAGTGAACCCGCCTGTCTTAGGTTGGGTGGATCGCCTTGTCTGCCTTAGCCATCATCAGGAACTTCTTCAGAGCGAAGCTGAAGACCCTGTCTTAGGTTGGTCAGACTGACACCCCCTCTTACCCGTCTCTGGCTCCGATTCCTCTCGGGGGGGTGGAAATTCATTCATTTGGAGCTTGATAACTGGCTGGCTAAGCTCATAAGAGTTTTGCAGTGCACGTATAAAGCAAGGAAGGCATAGAAAAACCATCAGCAATAGCATTCCCAGGCCAGGAAATGTCACTACTAGTCCTTTAACCTTAGTGAAAGATGGGATAGCAGTCTTTGCCACTTCATAGTCCAGAGGTGGGGATTGTTCTAATCCAGCTATTTGCCTGTGGGATTGGACAAAATCTAAGCTGGAAGCATAACAAAAGGTGGTTGTTTAACAATAAGTATGGGTTCAATGCTGCTATACAAGCAACTAGTAAAAGAACAATTAAAGCAGGTAACATTAAAATAATATTAAACAGTCCATAGGGTGGTGATCAAAATGAAGGTCAGGCCACCAGGTCGAAGGGACAGCTTCTCTTGTGGTGCTCCTGACGATTTCTGCATTGCCAGCATTGATCACTGCCCAGGTCACTCGTTGAGGTTGATACAGATTCCATAGGGCCGTTCACAGGATTGGGAGAGTCAGGACAGCCAACAGCTGGAGTGTCAGGACAGCCAACAGCTGGAGTATCGCCATCTGCAATTGTTAGAGAACACAAGAGCTTCTCGGGGATTGTTCATGATTGTCTTTCTGGCTTTTATCTTTAAAACACAAGCCTCGGCCATGGCCTTTTTTTTTTTTTTTGGTTAGCTTATTCTTGGGCATCCTCCTGTATAGAGGTAATGGGTAAAAACTTAAGGTTCCTGGCAGGGATCCAAATGGGAGCGGACTCCCCTATGGGGAAAACGCATCCAAATCCCCTTCCCATAGTAACTAGGGGGTCAGGTCCTCTCCATTGCTGTGTCAAGGGGTCCTTCCACCTGACTTTCACTTGGGGCTTAGGGCTTAGTTGTTCCCAGTGCTTCTGAAATCTGGATTCAGTTGCCCCTTTTGAAAAATTTAAGATGTTAATAAACAAAGCTATCGGTAACTGTACATGGGGGCTAACTCTCATTTTTTGTTTTAATAATTGCTCTTTAAGACATTGATGATTTCTTTCTATAATTGCTTGGCCTTTGGGATTATAGGGAATTCCTGTAGTATGATTAATATGCCATTTGCAAAAAACTCTGACATTGCTTTGCTAATAAAACAGGGTCCATTATCGGTTTTAACTTGTGCTGATAGACCCAAGGTGGCAAAGCATTGAAGAAAATGTGCTTGTGAATGTTTAGTTCTTTCTCCTGTATGTGCTGTGGCCCAGCATGCTCCTGAGTAGGTATCTATAAAGACAAAGATATATTTAAACTTACCAAAGGCCAGGAAATGAGTGACATTCGTTTGCCAGAAGACGTTAGGATTAAGGCCTCTGGTATTTACCCCCGGGGGTTGTAACAGGGGTACTTTTAAGAAAGGCTGGCATGTTTTCCAGGTATGTACTATCCTTTTAAGGTCTTTTACAGGAATCTGAGGAAATCTATGCTGAAGACCTCTCCAATTAATATGGGTTAAATCATGCAAACAGGTAGCCTCTTGTAATGTTAATGCTTGTGGGCCAGTAGCTAACTGGTCCTCCCACTTATTGCCTAGGGAGAAAAACCCAGGAAGATTTGAATGCCCTCTCAAATGTTGAATATGAATAGGGGCTCCCCGCCCTTCTAATAGGCCCTTAAGGGTAACCATAAGGGGGGAAATAAGGTTTTCATAAAGCTTAATATGTGCCTGGGAAATATGAGGGAACAAGTTAATCATATATAGGCTATCAGAATACAAATTAAAGAGTTTTTGAATGTTCGGAAGAGCCATAATTACGGCCAGCATTTCCTTATATTGTGCTGACCCTTGACAAGGTTGAAATCTTTGTTGGCTCGGGGTCTTTTGTTGCTCCTCAAAGGGTGCATATGCAGAGCCTGCTTTACCTCCGTCAGTAAAAACATGGAGGGCACCAGGAATAGGCGTAGGAGAAAATAGAGATATTATTTTGAGCGGAAGTCGCCATAACATGACAGTCCATTTGGATGGCCCATAATGGGAGTCAGTTTGGCCTAGAAACCCCTCCAAGGAGAGAGCAAGACGAGCATTGGCTCGAGTGAGCCACTCAACATCTGCCATCCATAAAGGAAAAACAATGGAATGAGGGTCGAGGCCATAATGCCTTTGGGCTTGCGTCCTTCCCTTGACAATAGCATCTGCAAGTTGG
This sequence comes from Dipodomys merriami, assembly GCF_024711535.1. NCBI lineage: Eukaryota > Metazoa > Chordata > Mammalia > Rodentia > Heteromyidae > Dipodomys > Dipodomys merriami. Next base: position 11,413 of record NW_027205640.1, read on the forward strand.
TCTTCTTGAGAGTACACCCGAGGTGTGCCCCCCAGGGGAGTGTGAACCCACTCTTATGGCTCCGCACTTTGAGTTAAAACTGCAGATATTAATGTGACCCCTGCAAACAACCAAAGGGAAATGGGCTCACTAATAGAATACCTATTCAGGGAAACTTCATCCAGGGCTCTTTGGAACTGCAAAAATATTGCCCTATGGCTGTCTGTAATTGTAATAACTTCTTGTGGCATCCTGTCTTTTAGCAGGGCAAATAAGGGCACAAGACTATCTTTAGGGACAGAAACCCATGGCAACATCCAATTGATTTCCCCTAAAAGACTCTGAATTTGGGTTAAGGTCAGAGAGGCTGGAATATCCAGCAAAGGCTTAAGGGAGCTGGCCTGAGTCAATGTAAGGTGGGTCCCGAGGACCTTAAAAGGAGCTACCTTTTGAATTTTATTAAGGGCTATAGTAACCCCCCCCCTTTTTTTAATATGTCGAGAACCTGGGTCAGAAGGCCCTCCAGGCAGCTTGGGTCTTGGTGCCCCAGAATCATATCATCCATGTAGGCATAGACAAGGGAGTTATCTGAACCCAGCACAGGCCCTAAAAGTGTAGTCAAGTATTGTTGGCAGAAGGCCGGACTATTGGCCATACCCTGTGGCAGCATCATCCATTCAAACCTCCGATCAGGCTGGGAAAAATTAAGAGAAGGTATAGAGAAAGCAAACTTCTCGCAGTCATCTGGATGCAGAGGAATAGAAAAACAACAATCTTTAATATCAATCACAACCAAAGTATATTCTGAAGACTTAGCAGGAGTCCAGGGCATGCCTCTTAGGGGCGTTCCTACCAGCTCCATCCTTTCATTTACCTTACGTGGGTCTTGGAGCATCGGCCAAGCCCCCGAGGCTTTTTGAATAACAAATAAGGGAGTGTTCCAAGGACTTACAGAAGGGTGGATATGCCCGAGGCTTATCTGTTCCTCCACCAGAAGGTGGAGGGCTTCAAGTTTAGCATCGGCCAAGCCCCGGAGGCTTTTTGAATAACAAATACGGGTGTGTTCCAAGGACTTACAGAAGGGTGGATATGCCCAAGGCTTATCTGTTCCTCCACCAGAAGGTGGAGGGCTTCAAGTTTAGCTTTGGTCAATGGCCACTGCTCCACCCAGATTGGGCTTCCTGGCTTCCACCTAATGGGAGGTACTGGGGGGGCAGTGGCCCCGAGTGGGTCCCCTATGTTCTTCTTCTTATGAAAGTTAAAAAAATCCCTTTCCTTAACTCCCTCTCGATCCTGTTTAAGACTTTGTGCTTCTTCCCCATCCAGAATATCATCATATGATGCTCGATGGTCTGTAGTGACCACGGCATCCATTTGTCTTAGCATATCTTGCCCTAGTAAATTGGCAGTGAGGTTCTTTGCCACTAAAGGGCGTATCTTTCCCTGTTCTCCATCTGGGCTAGTCCTTGTCATAAGGGCAACCATCTCTTTGGTCTGGGAATTGCCCCCTACCCCCAATATCGGGGGACCAGGTGCAAGCTTCCAGTCCAAGGGCACTTCCTCCTCCCTGAGTATGGTTCGGTCTGCCCCAGTGTCAATTAAGCAGTGAAACCTCTTTCTGCCTATGAGAATACTCATTTTAGGGTGGAGTCCATCCACCTGGGGGATGGTCCAATGGACCTGGGCTGCTCTGCCATGAGGCTGCCTGGGCCTCACAGCAGAGGGGGTTCCTCCTTGAGTTAAAGGGGCTAGGGGATGCCCCTCACCAAGTTTAAAGACTTCCCCTCTAAATCAAACTTGTATCCCTCCATGCCCCTGGGGCAGGATGTAGGGGGCGGTTTGCCCTCAGGCCAGTTGGCGGGTGATTGTTGTAAACAGTCCCTCTTAAAGTGCCCCTCCTGCCTGCATTTAAAACAAGTCCCTCTTCCCGATAGTCTTGGGGTTCCTTGGTCCTGGGATGCCAGCGCCTGAGTAATAGCCTCAGTCATTGCAGATGCCTGAGCCTGTAAAGCTAAAGCTAGTGATTGGGACTGCTGCTGTTGCGTTCCCACATCCTGTGAGGCCACCACCCATCTGCTCAGGGAACTCTCTCTCAATCCCACCCAGGCCATGTGGTGGTCTGCATTCACAAACTGATCTCGGAGGTTCCCTGTCAGCAGCTTGCCGTGAACACTCTGTTGAACTCGGTCTATGAAATCAGGTAGAGGCTCACCTGGTTTTTGTCTCACTCCTGCTATGG
>NW_027205641.1:0-13598 GCF_024711535.1 Dipodomys merriami
CCTCACCCTAATCCTAACTCTCACCCTTAGGGGAACACTCACCCTCAGCCTAAGCCTCACCTTTATTCTTACCATCACACTCACCCTAACCCTCACCCTAACCCTAACCCTCATCCTAACACTCAGCCTAAACTTAACCCTATCCATCACCCTAACTCAAACCCTCACCCCCACCTTCATCCTCAGCCTAACACTAATCCTAAGCCTAACCGTAACACTAACGCTCACCCTCAACCTAGCCCTCACCCTTAACATAATCCTAACCCTAAGCCTCATCCTAACCCTCACCCTAACCCTAACCCTAAGCATCATCCAAAACCTATTCCTCATCCCCGCCCTCACCCTCAGCCTAACCGTAAGACTAAGCCTAACCCTAACCAAAACCCTCAACCTCAGGCTAACTCTCACCACAAACTAAACCCAAAACATAACACTAAAAATAACCCTAATTTTAACCCTAACCCTAAACCTAACCCTCACCCCCACCCTCACCCTCAGCCTAAACCTAACCCTAAACCTAGCCATAAACCTAACCCTAATCCTCAGCCTCACCCTCACCCTAACCCAAAACCTAACCCTTATCTTCACCAAAACCCTAAGCCTAACCCTAACCCTAACCCTAACTCTCACAATCACCCTCAACCTAACTCTAATCCTAAAGCTAACCCTATCCCTAACCCTAACCCTCAGCCTTACCCTCACCCTAGCTCTCACCCTAACCCTAATCCTAACCCTAAACCTCATCCTAATGCTCACCCTTACCCTAACCTTAACCCTCACCCTAGCCCAAACCCTAATCCTCACCCTCATGCTGGGCCTAAGCCTAAGCCTAAGCCAAAGCTTAACCCTCACCCTAATGTTAACCTTAACACTAAACCTAACTCCAACCCTAAACTTCACCCTCACCCTAACCCTAACTCTAAGCCTAACCCTAAACCTAAACCTCATCATAACACCAACCCTAACCCTCACCCTTACCCTCACCGTCACCATAACCCTAAACCTAACTCTAACAATAACCCTAACCCTAACCCTAAACCTCTCCCTAACCATAACTCTCACCCTAACACTAACCCTCCCCCTAACACTAACCCTAACCCTAACTCTAACCCTCACACTAACACTAACCATCACCCTAACCCTAAATCTCACCCTAACACTAAGCCTAACCCTAACACTAACACTAAACCTCACCCTAACCCTAACCCTCATACTCACCATCAACCTAAACGTACCCCGAACCTTAACACTAACCATAAGACTCACCCTAAACTTAACCCTCAACCTAACACTTAACCTCATCCTAACACTAACCCTAAACCTAACACTAACCTTCACACTAACCCTAAACCTCACCCTAATCCTAATCCTCACCCTACCCCTAAACCTAACCCTAAACCTCACTCTCACCCTAGCCCTCACGGTAACCCTAATTTCTCATCCTCACCCTAAACCTCAAACTAACACTAAATCTAATCCTCAATCTAACCCTCACCCTAACCTTAATGAGAACACTTACCCGAAGCCTAATCCTAACCCTAACCCTCACACTTATCTTAACCCTCACCCTCAGCCTAACCCTCACTTTTACACTTACTATCACCCTCACCCTAACCCTCAACCTAAACCTAACCCTCATCCTAACCCTCAACCTAACCCTAATCCTAACCATCACTCTAAAACTAATCCTCACCCCCATCCTCAACCTCAGTCTAAGCCTAACCGGAACCCTAACTCTCACTCTCACCCTCACCCTAAACTTAATCCTAACTCTAACCCTAACCCTAACAATAAACCTCAACCTAACACTCACCCTAACCCTAACCCTAAAACTAACCCTGAAACTGACCCTCAACCTAACCCTAACCCTAACCCTAACTCTAAACCTATAACTCACCCTCACCCTAATCCTAACCCTGAACCTCACCCTAAATCTAACCTAATCCTCACCCTCACCCTTATTGTAACTCTAAACCTAACCCTGCCCCTACACCTAATCCTAGCATTCAACCCCACCCTAACCCTAGTCCTAACCATAACCCTCACCCTATCTCTAACGGTCACCCTCACTGTAATCCTAACCCTCATCCTAACCCTCACCCTAACCTAACCCTAAACCTCACCCTAACACTAAACCTAATGCCCACTCTCACCCTAGCCCTCACCCTAACCCTAATCTTAACCCTAATCCTCATTCGAACCCTCACCTTAACCCTAACCCTAACCCTCACCCTAACCCAAACCCTAACCCTATCCCTCAACCTAACGCTAACCCTCACCCTCACCAAAACCCTTACCCTAACCCTCACCATAACCCTAAACTTAACCTGAAACCTAAACCTCATCCTATACCTAAACCTCACCCTCAACCTCACCCTCTGCCTAAACCTAACCCTAACCCTAAACCTAACCCTAACACACACACTCACCCTCACCCTAACCCTAATGCTAACCCTAACCCTAACCCTAACTCTCCCCCTAACTCTCACCATAACCCTAACCCTAACACGAACCCTAACACTAACCCTCAACCTAACCTTCACCCTAACCCTAACTCTAACCCAAAATCTCACCCTCACCTTAAAACTAACCCTAACCCTAACCAAAATCCTAAACCTCATCCAAACCCTAACACTAACACTAACCCTAAACCTAACACTCACCCTAACCCTAACTCTATCCCAAAACCTCACCCTCACCCTAAACCTAACTCTAACCCTAACCCAAACCCTAAACCTCACCCTAATCCTAACCCTATCACTCACCCTAACTATAAACCCTCACCCTAACCTAAACCCTCACCCTAACACTTACCCTGACCCTAACACTAATCCTAAGGGTAACACTAACCCTCACACTAACGCTAACCCGAACCCTAAAACTCAAACTAACCCTCCCCTTCACCCTAACCTTAACACTAACCATCACCCTAACCCTCACCCTAACCCTCCCCCTAACCCTATATCTAACCCTAAACCTCACCCTCACCCTAACCCTAAACCTAAACGTAACCCTAAAGCCCACCCTAAACCTAACCCTAACCCTAACCCACACCCTCACCCTCAACGGAATTCGAAACCTCATCCTAACCCTCCCCCTAACCCTAACTCTAAACCTAAACCACACCCTCACCCTAACCCTAACCCTAAAACTCACCCTAAACCTCACCCTAACCCTAACTCTCACCCCCAACCTCAAACTCACCGTAACTCTAACCCTAACCGTAACAATAACACTAACCCTAACCCTAACCCTAACCTTAACCATAAGCCTCACCCTCAGCCTCACCCTCACCGCAAACTTTACCCTAAACATAACACTAAAAATAACCCTAAACCTAACCCTAACCCTAATCCTCACCCCCACCCTCACCCTCAGCTTAACCCTAAGCATAAACCTAAGCCTAAACCTAAGCCTCACCATAACCCAAAAACTAACCCTCACCCAAACCCTAACCCTAACACTAAACCTCACTTTAAGGCTAACACTAACCCTAACCCTAACCCTAACCCGCACCCTAACCCTAACCATCACACTTAGCCTCTACCTCAGCCTAACCCTAAGCCAAAACCTAACCATAACCCCAACCCTCACATTCACCCTCAGCCTAACCCTAATCCTAAACCTAACCCTATCCCTAACCCTAACTCTCAGCCTAACACTCACCCTAAACCTAACACTAACACTAACACTAAACCTAACCCTCTCCCTAACTCTCACCCTAAACATATATCTAACCCTAAACCTCAAACTCACCCTGACCCTAACCCTAAAACTAAATCTAAACCTCACCCTAACCCTAACCGTAACCCTCAACCTCACCCTAGCCCTCACCCTAACCCCAATCCTAAACGTAACCCTCATCCAACCCTCACCACAACCCTAACCCTAACCCTCACCCTAAAGCACACCCTCAACCTAACCCTCAGCCTAACCCTATGCCTAACCCTAACCCTAACCCTAACCCACACACTTACCCTCACCCTAATCCTAATCCTAACCATAAAGCTAACCCTTACTCTCACCCTAACCTCAACGTAACCCTAAACCTAAAACTATCCCTAACCCTAAACCTCATCCTAACCCTCACCCTAACCCTCATTCTAACCCTAAACCTCACCCTCACCCTAACTCAAACCCTCACCCTAACCCTAAACCTCACCCTAACCCTAACCCTCACCCTCACCCTCACTGTAACCCTAACCCTAAACCTAACAATAACCCTAAAGCTAACCCTAACCCTCACCCTAACAATAACACTCACCCTAAGCCTAACCCTCACCCTAACACTTACCCTCAAATTAACCCTTACCCTAACGCTAACACTAACCCTCAAAATAAACCTAACCCTCACCCTAACACTAAACCTCACCCTAACCCTAACCCTAATCCTCACCCTAACCCTAACCATCATCCTCACACTAAGCCTCACACTAACCCTAAACCTAATCCTCAATCTAACACTTACCATCAATCTAACACTCACCCGAACCCTTACACTAACCCTCACCCTAATCCTAACTCTCACTCTTAGGGGAACACTCACCCTCAGCCTAAACCTCACCTTTACTGTTACCATCATGCTCACCCTAACCCTCACCCTAACCGAACACTCATCTTAACACTCAGCCTAACCCTAACGCTATCCATAATCCTAAACCTATCCCTCACCCACACCCTCAGCCTAAACCTAAGCCTAAGCCTAAACCTAACCCTAAACCTCACCCTCACCCTAGACCCCACCCTAAATCTAAGCCTAACCATAACCCTCATCCTAACCCTCACCCTAACCCTAACCCTAAACCTCACCCTAACCTAACCCTAACCGTAACCCTCAACCTAACCCTAACACTCACCCTCACCTAACCCTAACCATAACCCTCACCCTAATCCTAAACCAAACCCGAACCCTCAACCTCACCTTAAACCTAACCCTAAACTTCACCCTCACCGTAGATCTCACCTTAAACCTAATCCTAACCCTATACCTCATCCTAACCCTCACCCTAACCCTAACCCTAATCCTCAACCTAAACCTAACCCTCAACCTCACCCTCAGCCTAACCCTAACCCTAACACTAACCCTCACACTCACACGCACCCTAACCCTAATCCTAAATCTAGCCCTATCCCTAACCATAACCCTCACCCTAAGCCTCACCCTAAACCTAACTCTAAACCTCACCTTCACCCTAGCCATCACCCAAAACTTAATCCTAACTCTAACCCTCATCCTAACCCTCACCCTAACCATAACCCTAACCATCACCCTAACCCTAACCCTCAGCCTCAACCTCACCCTCAGCCTAAACTTAACCCTAAACCTAAACCTAACCCTAAACCACACACTCACCCTCATCCTAACCCTAATCCTAATTCTAACCCTAACAATAACCCTAAACCTAACACTAACCCTCACCCTAAACATAACCCTCACCCTAACCCAAACCCCAACCCTAACACTTACCCTCACCCTAACACTAACCCTAACTCTAACACTAACCCTCACACTAACACTAACCCTCACAGAACCCTAAACCTCACCCTAACCTTAACCCTAACCCTCACCTAAACCTCACCCTCACCATGGCCCTCACCCTAACCCTAATTCTAACCCTAAACCTCAACCTAACCCTAACCCTCAACCTAACCCTAAACCTCACACTAACCCTAACCCTAATCCTCAATCTAACCCTCATCCTAACTGTAACCCGAACCCTTAACCTAAACCTCACCCTAACCCTAACCCTCACCCTTAACTTAACCCTCACCCTCAGCCTAACCCTCAACTTTACCCTTACCATCACTCTCACCCTAACCCTCAACCTTACCCTAACCCTCACCCAAACCCTCACCCTAACCCTAACCCTAAACCTTACCCTCAACCTCAGCTTAACACTAATCCTATCAGTATTCCTAACCCTAAACCTCACCTTCACCCTAACAGTCAGCTAATTCTTTCCCTCACACTAATCCTAACCCTAACCCTAACCCTAACTCTCACACTAAACCAAACCTTCACCCTAACCGTAACCCTACACCTTACCTTAACCCTCACCTTAACCCTAACTCTAACCCTCACCCTAACCCTCACCCTAAACTTAAACGTCACCCTAAATCTGACCCTAACCCTAATAACAACCCTAACCCTCACCTGAATCCTAACCCTCACCCTCACCCTAATCTCACCCTAACCCTCACCCTAATCCTAACCCTAAACCTCATCCTAACCCTCACCCTAACCCTAACCATAACCCTAACCCTAACCCTCACCCTAACCCAAACCCTAACCCTAACCCTCACCCTCACCCTAACCCTTATCCTAACACTTAAACTCATCCTCACCCTAAACCTCACACTTAATCGAACCCTCACCGTAACTTTAACCCTAACTGTCACCCTCACCATCACCCTTACGCTAACCCTAACCCTAACCCTCACCCTAACCATAAAACTCACCCTAATCCTCAGCCTAACCCTCACCCTAACCCTAATGCTAAGTGTAACACAGACCCAAACCGTCATGCTATCAATTACCCACACTACAAGCCTAACACTAACCTTAACCCTCACCCTCACCCTACACCTCACCCTAACCCTAAACAATCCTAACCCTCACCCTAACCCTAAACCTAACACTAACCCTCACCTAACCCTAACCTTCTACTTCACCCTAACCCTCACCATCACCCGAACCCTCACCCTAACCCTAACGCTCACCCACAACCTAAACCTCAAGCTCACCCTTACCCTCACGCTCAACTAATCCTCTCCTTAACCCTAAGGATTACCTAACCAACACCCTCACCCTCACCTTCACCCTAAACCTCACCCTCACCCTAGACCTCACCCTAACCATAACCCATCCCTAAACCTCAACCTCACCCTCACCATCAACCTCAGCCTATCCTTAACCCTATCCCTAATCCTAACCCTAACCCTCACCCTCACCCTAACCGTCACCATAACGCTTACCCTCACCCTCACTCTCACCCTAACTGTAACCCTCACACTAACCCTAACCCTCCCCCTTACCCTAAACCAAAACCTAACCCTAACCCTCACCCTAACCCTAAGCCTAACCCTAACCCTAAACCTAAACCTCACACTCACCCTCAACCTAAACCTAATCCTCAACCTAAAGCTAACCCTCACAGTAACCCTCACCCAGTGCTCAACCTAACTCTAATCCTAACCCTAAACCTCATTCTAACCCTCACCTTAAACCTAACCCTCACAATAACCCTAACCCTAACCCTCAGCCTAACCCTAACCCTCAACCTCACCCTCACGCTCAGCCTAACCCTAAACCTAATCCTAACCCTCACACTCACCCTAACCCTTAACCTAATCCGAATCCTAACCCGAAGCCTAACCCTCACCCTCAACCTAACCCTCACCCTAACCCTAAATCTAACACTAACCCTAACCCAAACCCTCACAATCAGCCTCTACCTAACACCAATTCTAACCATGAACCTCACTCTCACCCTAACCCTAACCCTAAACCTAAACCTCACACTAACCCTAAACCTAACCCTAAACCTCATCCTCACCCTAGCCCTCACCGTAACCCTAATGCTAACCCTAACCCTCATCCTAACCCTCACCCTAACACTAACACTATCACTAAACCTCACCCTCACCTTAACCCTTACCGTACACCTCACTTTAACCCTAAACATAACACAAACCTTAACTCTCACCCTATCCCTAACACTAATCGTCACCCAAAGCCTAACCCTCACCCTCAAACTCAGCCTCAGCCTAAGCCTAAGCCTAAGCCTACCCCTAACACTAACCCCCACACTCACCCTAACCCTAACCCTAATCCTAATCCTAAACCTAACCCTAACCCTCACCCTCACCCTATCACTCACCATAACCCTATCCCTAACACTAACCCTAAACCTAACCCTCACCCTCAGCCTCACCCTAACTGTAACTCTAACCTTAAATCTCAACCTCACCCTAACCCTAATCATAAACCTCACCCTAACCATAACCATAAACCTCACTCTCATCCTAGCCCTCTCCCTAACCCTAATCCTAAACCTAACCCTCATCCTAACCCTCCCCCTAAAGCTAACCTTAACACTCACCCTAACCCTAACCCTCACACTCAATCTTACCCTCAGAATAAGCCTAAGCCTAAGCCTAACCCTAACCCTCACACTCACCCTAACCCTAAACCTAATTCTAAAGCTGACCCTAACCCTAATCCTCACCCTCACCCTAACCCTCACCTTAACCCTAACCCTAACTAACATTAAACCTAAACTTAACCCGCACCCTCAGCCTGACCGTAACCCTAACTCTAAACCTAAAAGTCGTCCTGACCCTAACTCTAACCCTAACCCTAAACCTCACCCTAACCCTAAAGCTAAAACTCACCCTCACCCTAGCCCTCACCCTAACCCTAATCCTAACCCTAAACCTCACCCTCACACTAAACCTAACTCGAACCCTAACCCAAACCCTAAACCTCACCCTCACCCTAACCCTAACCCTCAACCTCACCATAACTGTAACACTAAACCTAAACCTAACAATAACCCTAACCCTAATCCTAACCCTCACCCTAACAATAACAATCACCCTAACCCAAACCCTCACCATAACACTTACCCTCACCCTAACACTAACTCTAACCCTAAAGCTAACCCTCACACTAACCCTAACACTAACCCTAACATTAAACCTCAACCTAACTCTCACCCTCTCCCTAACCCTAACCCTAACGCTAACACTAAATCTAAACCTAAACCTCACCCTCACCCTCACCCTCAGCCTAAACCTAAGGCTAACATTAAACTTAACACAAACCGTCCCACTCAACTTAACCCTCACCCTAACCCTAACCCTAACTAACCCTAACCCTAACCCTCACCCTCAGCCTCACCCTAACCCTAATGCTAACAGAAAACCTCACCCTCACCATAACCCTAACCCTAACCCTAACCCTAACCCTAAACTTAACCCTAACCCTAACCCTAATCCTAACCCTCCCCAGAACTCTCACCCTAACCCTAACACTAACACTAACCCAAACTCTAACCATAACCCTAACACTAAACCTCCCCCTAACCCTAAACCTAACACTCAACCTCACCCTAACCGTCACCCTCACCCTCACCCTCAGCCTAACCCTAAGCCTAACCCTAACCCTCACACTAACCTAACCCTAACCCTAATTCTAATCAAACCCGAACCCTATCCCTCACCCTCACCCTAACCCTCACCCTAACCCTAAACCTAACCCTAACACTAAACTTAACTCTAACCCTCAACTTCAACCTCACCCTCAGCCTAACCCTAAGCCTAACCCTAAACCAAACATTCACCCTAACTCTAACTCTAACCCTAAACCTCACCCTCACCCTAATCCTAACCCTAAGCCTAATGCTAAACCTCACCCTAAACCTAAACCTCACACTAACCCTAACCGTAACCGTCAACTTCACCCTGGCCCTAAACCTATCACTCACCCTCGCACATTGGCTAACCCTAATGCTCACCCTATCCCTAACTCTAAACCTAACCCTAACCCAACCCTCACCCTAACACTAACCCTCACCCTACCCCTACCCCTAACCCTCACTCTGACCCTAACCCTCACCCTAAACCTAACTCTAACCCTAAACCTCACACTCGCCCTAAACTTAACCCTAAACATAACCCTAAACCTAACCCTAACCTTAAACCTGAACCTCACCTCACCCTCAGCCTAAACCTAAACCTCACCCTCACACTAACCCTCACCCTAACCGTAACCCTAATACTAATTCTCACCCTAACCATAACACTCACCGTAAACCTAACACTCACACTAAACCTAACACTAACCCTCACACTCACACTCACACTAACCCTAACCCTATACTTCCCCCTCACCCTAAACCAAACCCTAACCCTAACCCTCACCCTAACCCTACGCCTAACCCTATCCCTAAACCTAACTCTCCCCCGAACTCTCACCGTAACCCTTACCCTAACACGAACCCTAACACTAACCCTCAACCTAAACCTCACCCAAACCCTAACTCTAACCCATAACCTCACCCTAACCCTAAACCTAACCCTAACCCAAACCCTAAACCTCACCCAAACCCTAACCCTAACACTAACACTCAACTTAACATTCACCCTAACCCTAACTCTATCCCAAAACCTCACCCTCACCCTACACCTAACTCTAACCCTAACCCAAACCCTAAACCTCACCCTAACCTTAACCCTAAACCTTACCCTAACCATAAACCTTCACCCTAACCTAAACCCTCACCCTAACACTTACTCTGAACCTAACACTAATCCTAACCCTAACACTAACCCTCACACTAACCCTAACCGAAACCTAAAACTCAAACTAACCCTCACCCTCACCCTAACCCTAACACTAACCCTCACCCTACCCCTCCCCCTAACCCTCCCCCTATCCCTATATCTAACCCTAAACCTCACCCTCACCCTAACCCTAACCCTAACCTTAAATCTAAAGCCCACCATAACCCTAACCCTAACCCTAACCCACACCCTCACCCTCAACGGAATTCTAACCCTAACCCTAACAATAACACTAACCCTAACCCTAACCATCACCCTAAACCTAAACCTCACCGCAACACTCACGCTCAGCCTAACCCTAAGCCTAAGCCTAACCCTCACCCTAACCCTTACACTCACCCTCACCATAACCCTAATTCTAACCCTAAACCTATCCCTAAACCTCATCCTAACCCTCACCCTCACCCTAACCCTAACGCTAACCCTAACCCTAAACCTCACCCTAACCTTCACCCTAACCCTAACTCTAAACCTAAACCTCACGCTCATCCTAACCCTAACCCTAAACCTCACCCTAAACCTCACCCTAACACTAACCCTCACCCCCAACCTCAACCTCACCGTAACTCTAACCCTAACCGTAACAATAACACTAACCCTAACCCTAACCCTAACCTTAACCATAACCCTCACCCTCAGCCTCACCCTCACCGCAACTTTACCCTAGACCATAACACTAACAATGAACCTAAACCTAACCCTAACCCTAATCCTCACCCCCACCCTCACCCTCAGCCTAACCCTAAGTGTAAACCTAAGCCTAAACCTAAGCCTCACCATAACTCTAAACCTAACCCTCACCCAAACCCTAACCCTAACACTAAACCTCACTTTAAGGCTAAATCTAACCCTAACCCTAACCCGCACCCTAACCCTAACCCCCACACTTACCACTTACTTCAGCCTAAACCTTACCCTAACCCTAACCCTCACACTCACCCTCAGCCTAACCCTAATCCTAAACCTAACCTTATCCCTAACCCTAAACCTCACCCTAACACTCACCCTAACCCTAACACTAACACTAAACCTAAACCTAACCCTCTCCCTAACCCACACCCTAAACCTCTCTCTAACCTTAAACCTCAAACTCACCCTGACCCTAACCCTAAAACTAAACCTAAACCTCACCCTAACCCTAACCCTAACCCTCAACCTCACCCTAGCCCTCACCCTAACCCCAATCCTAAACCTAACCCTCATCCTAACCCTCACCGTAACCCTAACCCTAACCCTCACCCTAAACCAAACCCTAACCCTAACCCTCAGCCTAACCCTAAGCCTAACCCTAAACCTAACCCTAACCCACACACTTACCCTCACCCTAACCCTAATCCTAACCATAAACCTAACCATTACGCTCACCCTAACCTCACCCTAACCCTAAACCTAAAACTATCCCTAACCCTAAACCTCATCCTAAAATTCACCCTAACCCTAACTCTAACCCTAAACCTCACCCTCACCCTAACCCTAACTCAAACTCTAATCCTAAACCTAAACCTCACCCTAACCCTAACCCTCACCCTCACCCTCACTGTAACCCTAACCCTAAACCTAACAATAACCCTAAACCTAACCCTAACCCTCACCCTAACCATAACACTCACACTAACCCTAACCCTAACCCTAACACTTACCCTAACCTTTACCCTAACCCTAACTCTAACACTAACCCTCACAGTAACCCTAACTCTCAACCTAACCCTAAACCCCACCCTAACCCTAACCCTAAACCTCACACTCACCCTAGACCTCACTCTAACCCTAATTCTAACCATAACCCTCACCCTAACCCTAACCATCATCCGCACACTAAGCCTCACACTAACCCTAACCCTAATCCTCAATCTAACACTCACCATCACCCTAAACCTCACGCTAACATTACACTAACCCTAACACTAATCCTAACTCTCACCCTTAGGGGAACACTCACCCTCAGCCTAAACCTCACCTTTACTGTTAACGTCATGCTCACCCTAACCCTCATCCTAACCGTAACACTCATCCTAACACTCAGCCTAACCCTAACGCTATCCATAAACCTAAACCTATCCTTCACCCTCACCATCAGCCTAAGCCTAAGCCTAAGCCTAACCCTCACCCTAACCCTCACCCTCACCCTAGCCCTCACCCTAAACCTTATCCTAACACTAACTCTCATCCTAACCCTCATCCTAACCCTAACCCTAACCATCACACAAAACCTATTCATCATCCCCACCTTCATCCTCAGCCTAACCCTAAGCCTAAGCCTAACTCTAATCCTAACACTCACCCTCATCCTAGCCCTCACCCTAACCTAATCTTAACCGTAACCCTCATCGTAACCCTCACCTTTACCCTAACCCTAACCATAACCCAAAACCTATTCCTCAACCCCAACCTCACCCTCAGCCTAAACCTAAGCCTAAGCCTAAACCTAACCCTAACCCTAAACCCAACCTAATACTAACCCTCACACTCACCTAACCCACACCATAACCCTAACCCTAATCCTAAACCTAACCCAAACCCTCAACATCACCCTAAACCTCATCCTAAACTTAACCCTCACCCTAGCTCTCACCTTAACCCTAATCCTAATCCTATACCTCATCCTAACCCTCACCCTAACCCTAAACCTAACCCATACCCTAACCCTAACCCTCAACCTCACCCTCAGCCTAACACTAACCCTAAACCTAACACTAACACTCATACTCACACTCACCCTAACCTTAATCCTAAAACTAACCCTATCCCTAACCATAACCCTCACCCTAACATTCCCCTAACCCTAACCCTAAACCTCACACTCACCCTCACCTTAACCCTCACCCACACCCTCAGCCTAAACCTAATCCTATCCCTAACCCTAACACTAACCCTCACACTCACATTCACCCTCACTCTGACACTAATCCTAATCCCAGCCCTAACCCTAACCCTCACCTTATCCCTAACCCTCACCCTAACACTAAATCTAACACTAAACCTAACATTAGCCCTCACCCTAATCCTAAATCTAAACCTAAAGCTCACCCACACCTTAACCCTAACCCTAACCCTAACCCTAAACCTCACCCTAAACATAACACTAAACCTCACCTTCACCCTAGCAGTCACCCAAACCTTAATCCTAACTCTAACCTTCATCCTAACCCTCACCCCAACCCTAACCCTAACCATCACCCTAACCCTAACCCTCAGCCTCAACCTCACCCTCAGCCTAAACTTAAGCCTAAACCTAAACCTAACCCTAACCC
>NW_027205642.1:0-13594 GCF_024711535.1 Dipodomys merriami
TCTAACCCTAAACCTAACCCTCACCCTAACCCTAAACCTCACACTCAACCTAACCCTCAGGCTAACCCTAAGACTAACCCTAAACCTAACCATAACCCACACACTCACCCTCACCCTAACACTAACTATAACCCTAACCCTAAATTTAAACCGAACCCTAACACTCACACTAACCTTAACCCTAACCGTCATCCTAACACACAACCTAACCCTATGCATATCCATCAACCTAATCCCAACCCTCACCCTCAGCCTAACCCTCAGCCTAAGCATAACTCTAGCCCTAACCCTCAACCTCACCCTAAACCTAATCCTAACCCTAACCTTCATCCTAACCCTCACCATAACCCTAACCCTAACCATCATCCAAAACCTATTCCTCACCTCCACACTCACCCTCAGCCTAACCCTAAGCCTAATCCTAAACCTAACCATAACCCTCACCCTCAGCCTTACCCTCACCCTAACTCAAATCCTAACCCTAACCCTAAACCTAACATACCCTCACAGTAACCCTAATCCTAACCCTAAACCTAACCCTAACCCTAACTCTAACCCTCACCCTCACCCTAGCCCTAACCCTAACCCTAATTCTAACCCTCCCCCTCAACTTAACCCTAAACCTTAACCTAACCCTTAACCCTAAACTCACACTCACCATAACAATTACCCTAATCCTAAACCTAACATTAAGGCTAACCCTCACCCTCACCCTAATCCTCACCGTAACCCTAACTCTAACACTAACCTTAACCCCAACCCACACAATCAGCCTCACCCTAAACCTAACTCTAACCATAAACCTCAATCTCACCTTAAGCCTAACCCTAACCTTAACCCTCAAACTAACCCTAAAGCTCACCCTCACTGTAACCCTTACCCTAACTCTCACCCTAACCCTTAACTTAACCCGAACCCTAACTCTCACCCTAACTCTAACCCTAAACCTCACCCTAACCCTAAGCCTCACACTCACCCTCAGCCTAACAGTAACCCCAACCCTAACCCTCACACTCACCCTAACCTTAACCCTAATCCTAATAGTAAACTTAACCCTAACCCTCACCCTCACCCTAACCATCACCTTAAGCCTAACCCTAACATTAATCGTAACCAAAACCCTTACCCTAAACCTCACCCTAACACTAACCCTACCCATCCCCCTCACCCTAGCCCTCAACCTAACACTAACCCTCATCCTCACCCTAAACCTCACACTAACCCTAACACTAATCCTCAATCTAAACCTCAACCTCACACTAAACATAACCCTAAACCTCACCATAACCCTAACCAGCACCCTTACCGTAACCCTCATCCTCAGCCTTAACCCTCACGTTTAAACTTACCTTCACTCCCACCCTAACCCTCACCCAAACCCTAACCGTAACCCTAACCCTAACTCTACCCCTAAACCTCACCATCAGGCTAACCCTAACTCTAATCCTAACCCTAACACTAAACCTCACCCTAACTCTAATCCTAACCCTAACACTAAACCTCACCCTAACCCTAAACCTAACCCTCACCCTCAACCTCATCCTCAGTGTAACCCTAAGCCTAAGCCTAACCCTTACCCTAACCCTCACCCTCACCCTAGCCTCACCCTAAACTGAATCCTAACCCTAACCCTCACACTAAACCTAAACCTAACCATCACCATAACCCTAATTCTCACCCCCCCTCACCCTAAGCCTAAGCCTAACCCTAACCATCACACTCACCCTCACCCTAACCCTAATCCTAACCATAACCCTAACCCTAACCCTAAACCTCAACCTAACCCTCACCCTAACCTTAAGCCTAACACTGAACCTAACCCTAAACCTCGTCCTAACCCAACAAGTAAACCTAAATCTAACCCTAAACCTCATCCTCACCCTAACCCTAATACTAACCCTAACCCTAACAATATCACTAATCCTAACGAGAAACAGAACCCTAATGCTAAACCTAACCCTAATTCTAACAATCACCCTCACGCTAACACTAATCCTAACCCGAACCCTCAACCTAACCCTAACCCTCACCCTCACTGTAACCCTAAACCTCATCCTAACCCTCACCCTAACCCTGACCCTAAACCTAAACCTTACCCTAAAACTAACCCTAACCCTTAACCTCACCCTAGCCCTCACTCTAACCCTAATCCTTACCCTAATGCTCACCCTAACCCTAAACTTAACCGAACCCTAACTCTCACCCTACCCCTATCCCTAAGCCTCACCCTAACCCTAACACTCACACTCACCCTCAACCTCAGCCTAAACTTACGGCTAAGCCTAACCCTAACCCTAACTGTCACACTCACACTAACCCATATCCTAATCCTAATCCTAACCCTAAGCCTTAACCTCACCCTATCCCTAACCCTAACCCTAACCCTAACTCTCTCCCTAACCCTAAACCTAACCCTCACCCTAACCCTAACACTCACCCTCACCCTCATCCTCAGCCTAACCTTAAGCTTAAGCTTAACCCAAACTCTAAACCTCAGCCTCACCCTAACCCTAACCCTCACCCTAAAGCTTACCCTAAACCTAACGCTAAACTTCACCCCCACCCTAGCCCTCACCCTAACCCTAATCCTATCCCTTACACTAACACTAACCCTTACCCTCCCTCTAAATCTCACCCTCAGCCTAATCCTCACGTTTACCCTTACCTTCACCCCCACCCTAACCCTCACCCTAACCCTAACCCTAACCCTAACCCTAACTCTACCCCTAAACCTCACCCTCAGGCTAACCTTAACTCTAATCCTATCCCTAACACTAAACCACACCCTAACCCTAACCCTAACCCTCACCCTCACCCTAGCCTCACCCTAAACCGAATCCTAACCCTAACCCTCATCCTAACCCTCACATTAACCTAAACCTAACCATCACCATAACCCTAATTCTCACCCCCTGCACTCTCAGCCTAACCCTACGCCTAAGCCTAACCCTAACCATCACACTCACCCTCACCCTAACCCTAATCCTAACCCTAACCCTAACTTTAACCCTAAAACTCAACCTAACCCTCACCCTAACCTTAAGCTTAACAGTAACCCTAACACTAACCCTCGTCCTAACCCAACAACTAACCCTAAATCTAACCCTAAACCTCAAATTCACCCTAACCCTAATACTAATCCTAACCCTAACAATATCACTAATCCTAAAGATAAACATAACCCTATTGCTAAACCTAAACCAAATTCGAACTATCACACTCACCCTAACCCTAATCCTAACCCTAACCCTCACGCTAATTCTATCCCTAAACCTAAACCTTACCCTAACACTAACCCTAACCCTCAGCCTCACCCTAGCCCTCACCCTAAACCGAATCCTGACCCTAATGCTCACCCTAACCCTAAATTTAACGGAACCCTAACTCTCACCTTAACCCTAACCCTAAGCTGCACCCTAACCCTAGCCCTCACCCTCTCCCTCACCCTCAGCCGAAACCTAAGGCTAAGCCTAAACCTAACCCTAACTGTCACACTAACCCTAACCCATATCATAATCCTAATCCTAACCCTAAGCCTTAACCTCACCCTCACCCTAAACCTCACCCTAATCCTAACGCTCATGCTCACCCTAACCCTAACCCTCACCCTCAACGTCACCCTCAGCCTAACCCTAAGCCTAAGCTTAACCCTAACTCTAAATCTTAGCCTCACCCTAACCCTAACCCTAACCCTAAAGCTTCCGATAAACCTAAACCTAAATCTCACCCTCACCCTAGCCCTCACCCTAACCCTAATCCTAACCTTAACCCTCATCCTAACCCTCCTCAAAACCCTAAAACATTCCCTCAACCTAAACCTAACCCTCACCCACATCCTCATCCTTTGCCTAACCCTAACCCTAACCCTGACCTCAACCTAACCCTCCACCTAAACCAAATCCTCAACCTCACCCTAATCCTAACCCTCATCCTCAAACTCACCTTCACCCTAAACCTAACACTAACCCTAAAGCTAACCCTCAATCTCAGCCTCACCCAAACCCTAACTCTAACCCTAAACCTCACCCTCTCACTTAACCTAACCTTATCCCGAGCCCAAAACTTCACCATAACCCTAACACTAAACCTCACCCTCACCTTAGACCTTACACCAAACCTAATCCTAACCCTAACCCTAATCCTATCCCTTACTCTAACACTAACCCTTACCCTCCCTCTAAATCTCAACCTAACCCTAACCCTAACACTAACCCTAACCCTAAGCCTCAACCTAACCCTCACCCTAACCCTGACTCTAACCCTAAACCTCACCCTCACTCTAACCCTAACACAGACCCTAAACCTCACGCTAACCTTAACTCTAACCCTCACCCTCAGCCTCACTCTTGCCCTCACCCTAACCCTAATCCTAACTCTAACCCTAACCCTAACCCTAACCCTAAACCTCACCCTAACACTAACCCTAACCCTCACCCTCAACCTAGCCCTCAACCTAACCCTAATCCTAACCCTAATCCTCACTCTAACCCTCATCCTAACTCTAACCCTAAACCTCACCCTAACCCTAACCCTAACCCTAACCCTCAAACTAACCCTAACACTCATGCACAATTTAAGCCTAACCCTAAACTTCACCCTAAACCAAAAATAAACGGAACCCTAACTCTCACCCTAACCCTAACCCTAACCCATACACTAACCCTAACCCTCACCCTCACTCTCAGTGTAATCCTAAGCCTAATCCTAACCCTAACCGTAACCCTCACACTCACACTAACCCTTACCCTAATCCTAACCCTAACCCTAATCCTAACCCTCACCCTCAACCTCAGCCTCACCTTAACCGTAACTCTAACCCTAAACCTCATCCTCAACCTAACCCTAACCCTAACCCTAGCCCTCACCCTAACCCTAATCCTAACCCTAACCCTCATCCTAACCTTCCCCATAACCCTAACCCTAACCTTCACCCTAACCCTAACCCTCACCCTCACATTCACCCTCAGCCTAATCCTAAGCCTAAACCTAAGCCTACCCCTAAACCTAACCCTAACCCTCACAGTCACCATCAACCTCACCCTCACTGTAACTCTAACCCTAACCTTAACCCTCACCCTAACCCTAACCCTAAACCTCCCCCTAACCCTAACCCTCCCCCTAACTCTATATCTAACCCTAAACCACAGCCTCACCCTAACCCTAACACTAATCCTAACCCTAACCCTCACCCGAACCCTCTCCCTAACCCTATATCAAACCCTAAACCTCAACCTCACCCTAACTGTAAACCTAACCCTAACCCTATACCCCATCAAAACCCTAAACCTAACACTCACCCGCACCCTCACCCTCACTGTAACTCTAAACCTAACCCTAACAATGACACTAACCCTAAAATGAAACATCTCCCTAACCGTAATCCTCACCCCCAAACTCACCCTCTGCCTAACCCTAACCCTAAGCCTAACCCTCACCCTAACCATTACACTCACCCTCATCCTAACTCTAATCCTAAAACTAACCCTATCCCTAAACCTCAACCTAACCCTAACCCTCACCCTAACCCTAACACTAACGCTAACCCTAAACCTCCCCCTAACCCTCCCCCTAACCCTATCTGTAACGCTAAATCTCACCCTCAACCTAACCCTAAACCTAACCCTAAACCTCACCCTAACCCTAACCCTCAACCTTAACATAAGTCTAACCCTACCCCTAACAATAACACTTACCATAACCCTAACCCTAAACATAACCCTCAACCTCAGCCTCACCCTCACTACAAACTTAACCCTCACCATAACACTAACAATAACCCTAACCCTAACCCTAAACCTAACTCTAATCCTTACCCCCACCCTCACCCTCCGCCTAAACCTAACCCTAACCCTAAACCTAACCCTCACCGTAACCCTAACACAAACCCTAACACTGACACTAACCCTAACCCTAAACCAAACTCTAAACCTAACACTAAACCTAACCCTAATCCTCAGCCTCACCCTCATCCTAACCCAA
The DNA here is from genome assembly GCF_024711535.1 of Dipodomys merriami. Classification (NCBI taxonomy): domain Eukaryota; kingdom Metazoa; phylum Chordata; class Mammalia; order Rodentia; family Heteromyidae; genus Dipodomys; species Dipodomys merriami. The sequence continues at coordinate 5,980 of NW_027205642.1, forward strand.
ACCCTAACCCTAACCATCACCCTAAACCTAAGCCTAACCCTAATCCTTACCCCTCACCCTAAACCTAATCCTAACACTAACCCTCACCTTAACCCTAACCCTAATCCTCACCCTCATGCTCGGCCTAAGCCTAAGCCTAAACCTAAGCCTAACCCTAACCCTAACCCTAACCCTCACCCTATCCCTAACCCTAACACTACCCCTAACTCTAACCCTAAACCTCACCCTCACCCTAAACCTAACTCTGATCATAACACAAACCTAACCCTCATACTAACCCTAACCCTCACCCTCACCTTCACCATAACCCTAACTGTAACCCTAAACCTAACAAAAACCCTAAACCTAACCCTAACCCTCACCCTACTCATAAACCTCACCCTAACCTTAACCCTCACCTAACATTTACCCTCACCCTAACACTAACCCTAAGACTAACACTAACGCTCAAACTAACCCTAACCATCACCCTAACCCTAAAACTCACCCTAACATAAACCCTAACAATCACCCTAAACCTAAACCTTACCCTAACCCTAAACCTCACCCTCATCCTCACCTTCAGTGTAACCCTAAGCCTAACCCTAAACCTAACCCTCACACACACCCTAACCCTTACCCTAATCCTAATCCTAACCCTATCCCTAACCCTCACCCTCAGCCTCACCTTAACCCTAATTCTAACCCTAAACCTCACCCTCAACCTAACCCTAAAGTTAACCCTAACACTAAAACTCATCCTCATCCTAACCCTAAACCTCACACTCACCCTAACCCTAATCCTATCCCTAACCCTCGTGCTAACCTTCCTCATAACCCTAATCATAACCCTTACCTTAACACTAACCCTCACCCTCACCCTCAGCCTAACCCTAAGCCTAACCCTACGCCTAACCCTAAACCTAAAAGTAATCCTCACACTCATTCGCACCCTCACCCTCACTGTAACTCTAACCCTAACCCTAACCCTAAACCTCACCCTAATCCTAACCGTAACCCTTCCCCTAAACCTATATCTAACCGTAAACCTCACCCTCACCCTAACCCTAAAACTAACCCTAAACCTAACCCTCACGCTAACCACCTCCATAACCCTATATGTAACCCTAAACCTCACCCTCACCCTAACAGTAACCCTAACCATAACTCTAAACCCCACCCTAACCCTAAACCTAAACCTCAACCGCACCCTCAGCTTCACCATAACTCTAACAATAACCCTAACAATAACACTAACCCTAACCCGGACCATCACCCTAACCCTAATCCTCACCCCCAACCTCACCCTCTGCCTAAGCCTAAGTCTAAGCCTAACCCTCACCCTAACCTTTACACTCACCCTCATTGTAACTCTAATCCTAAACCTAACCCTATACCTAACCCTCAACCTCACCCTAACCCTAACACTAACGCTAACCCAAACCTCAACCTAAACCTCCCCCTAAACCTATCTGTAACCCTAAACCTCACCCTCAACCTAAACCTAACCTTAACCCTAACCCTAAACCTCAGCCTAACCCTAACCCTCACCCTCACCCTCAACCTCAACATAAGTCTAACCCTAACCCTAACAATAACACTAACCCTAACCCTAACCATATGCATAACCCTCACCGTCAGCATCACCCTCACTGGAAACTTGAACTTAATCATAACACTAACATTAACCCTAACCCTAACCCTAACTCTAATCCTCACCCCCACCGTCACCCTCAGCCTAACCCTAACCCTAACCCCAACTCTAATCCTAACCCCCACTGTAACCCTAAAACTAACCCTAACACTAACACTAACCCTAAACCAAACCCTAACCCTAACCCTAAAATTAAACCTAACCCTAACCCTAACCGTAAACTTAACCTGAAACCTAACTCTCACCCTAACCCTAAAACTAACCCTCACCCTAACCCTAACCCTCATCCTCACACTCACCCTCATCCTAACCCTAAGCCTAAACCTAACCGTAACCCTAACCCTCACACACACCCTAACCTTTCCCTTAATCCTAATCCTAACACTAAGCCTAAACCATACCCTCACCCTAACGCTCACTCTAACCCTAACTCTAACACTAACCCTAAACCTAACCCTCAACCTCAGCCTCATCCTAACCCTAACTCTAACCCTAAACCTGCCCCTAACCCTAACTCTAACCATCACCCTAACCCTAATTCTCACCCACACCCTCACCCTCAGCCTAATCCTAAGCCTAAGCCTAACCCTAAACCTAACCCTCACACTCACCCTCACCATAACCCTAATCCTAATCTTAACCCTAACTCTAACCCTAACCCTAAAACTCAACCTAAACCTCACCCTAACCTTAGCACTAACACTAACCATAACCCTATCCCTGGACCTAACCCTGTAACTAACCCTAAATCTAACCCTAAACCTCACCCTCACCCTAACCCTAATCCTAATAATAACCCTAAACCTCACCGAAACCTTAAACCAAACCCTCACCCTCACCATAACTATAACCCTAACCCTAAAAATAACACTAGTCCTAACCCTAAACCTAACCATAACCCTAGTCCTAATGCTAACACTCACCCTCATCCTAAGCCTAATCCTAACACTAACTCTCACCCTAACACTAACCCTCACCCTGACCATAACGCTAACCCTCATCCTAATCCTCATCCTCACCCTAGCCCTCACCCTAACCCTAATCCTAACACTTACTCTCATCAAAACCCTCACCCTAACAATCACCCTAAACCTAATACTCACCCCCACCCTCACCCTCAGCCTGACCCTAAGCCTAAGCCTAACCCTCACACTCCCCCTTACAATAACCCTAAACCTAACCCTAACACTAACCATAACCCTAAACTTCAAAGTAACCCTCACCTAACCTTAACCGTAACACTTACTCTAACCCTGGACCTAAGCGTCCACCTAACGCTAAATCTAACCCTAAAACTCACCCTCACACTAACACAAGTCCTAACCCTTACCCTCATCCTAACCCTAATCCTCACCCTAAAGTTAACCCTAACCCTCATGCTAACCCTCACCCTAACATTAACCCTAACACTAAACCTTACCCTAACACTAACCCTAATCCTCAACCTCACCCTCGCCTCAACCTTACCCTAATCATAACCCTAATCCTCATCCTAACCCTCACCCTAACCCTAACTTTAACCCTAATCCTTAGCCTAAATCTAACCCTCACCCTAACCCTAAACTTAACCGAACACTAACTCTCACCCTAAGAGTAAACCTAAACTCACCCTCACCCTCACCCTCAGCCTAATCCTAAGCCTCAGCCTAAACCTAACCCTAACCCTCACACTCACCCTAACCCTTACCCTAAACCTAATCCTAACACTAAGCATAACCCTCACACTCAGTCTAACCCTCACCGTAACCCGAAGTCTAACACTAAACCTAACCCTAAACCTCAAGATCAGACTCACCCTTACCCTAAGTCTAACCCTAAACCTCACCCTCAGCCTAACCCTAAGCCTAACCTTAAACCTAACCCAAACACACACACTCACCATCACGCTAACCCTAATTCTAACCCTAACCCTAACCCTAAACTTCAACCTAACCCTCACCCTTACTATAAACCTAAACCTCACCCTCACCCTAAACCTAACTCTACCCCTAACCCAAACCATAAACCTCACCCTAACCCTAACCCTAACCCTCAACCTCACCCTCAACATAACCATAAACCTAAACCTATCCCAAACAATAACCCGAACCCTAATCCTAACCCTCAACCTAACCATGACCCTCACCCTAACGCAAACCCTCACCCTAACATTTACCCTCACCCTAACACTAACCCTAACCCTAACACTAACCCTAACACTAACCCTTACACTAACCCTAACCCTAAATTCACCCTAACCTTAACACTTACTCTAACCCTCAACCAAAACATAAACCTCACGCTCCACGTAACCCTAACCGTAACCCACACCCTAAACCTAAACTTAACTTGAACCCTAACTCTCACCCTAACCCTAATCCTAACCCTAACCCTCACCCTCACCCTCACCATCAGCGTAACCCTAAGCCTAAACCTAACCCTAACCCTAACCCTCACACTCAACCTAGCCCTTACCCTAATCCTTATCCTTACCCTAACGCTAAGCCTCATCCTCAGTCTCAATTTAACCCTAACTCTAACCCTAATCCTAACCCTAACTCTCCTCCTAACCCTCCCCATAACCCTAACCCTAAACCTCACCATACCCCTAACCCTCACCCTCATGCTCAGCCTAAACCTAAACCTAAACCTAACCCTAAACCTCACACTCACCCTAATCCTAATCGTAAATATCACCCTCACCCTAACCCTGACCCTCACCCTCACCCTCATCCTAACATTAAGCCTAACCCTAACCCTTACCCTAATCCTCACACTCACCCTAACCCTAAACCTAATCCTACTCCTAACCCTAACCCAAACCCTCACCCTCAACCTAACCCTCATCTTAAGAATAACCTTAACATTAATCCTAACCCTCAACCTCACCCTCAGCCTCACCCTAAACTTAACTCAAACACTGAACCTAACCCTGAACCTAACCCTAACCCTAACCCTATCCCTAAACCTCATCCTAACCCTAACGCTAACCTCACCCTCACCCTCACCCTAACACTAACCCTAACCCTAACACTCACGCTAACTCTAAAACTAACCCTCACAATAACACTAACCATCACCCTAACCCTAAACCCCACCGTAACACTAACCCTAAACCTCACCCTCACTCTAGCCCTCACCCTAACCCTTACCCTCATCTTCAACCTAAACCTCACACTAACCCTAACACTAATCCTCAATCTAAACCTCACCCTCACCCTGACCCTAATGATAAACCTCACCCTAACCCTAACTCTCACCCATACCTTAACCCTCACCCTCACCCTAAAACTCAACTTTACCCTTACGGTCAACACCACCCTAACCCTAACCCTAAACCTCACCCTCACGCTATCAATAACTGTACCCCTAAACCACACCCTCACTCTAACCATAACTCTAACCCTAACCCTAACACTAACCCTCACCCTAACCCTAACACTAAACATCACCCTAACCCTAATCCTCACCCCCACCCTCACACTCAGCCTAAAACTATGCCTAAGCCTAACCCTAACCCTAACCCTAACCCACACCCTCACACTCACCCTCACCATAACTCTAACACTAAGCCTAACAATAACACTAATCCTAACCCTAAACCTAACCCAAACAATAACCATAACCCTAATGCTAACACTCCGCCTCACCCTAACCCTAATCCTAACCCTCTCAGTAACTCTCCCTCTAATCCTATATCTAACCCTCAACCTCATCCTCAACCTAACCCTAAACCTAACCGTAACCATAATCCCCACACTAACCCTAACACTAAACCTCACCCGCAACCTCACTCACAAGGTAAATCAAACCCTAACACTAACAATAACACTAACCCTAACCATCACCCTAACCCTAATCCTCACACCCACCCTCACCCTCAGCCTAACCCTAAGCCTAAGCCTAACCCTCACCCTAACCCTCACACTCAGCCTCACCCTAACCCTAATCCTATACCTAATCCTATCCCTAAACCTCAAACTAAACCTCACCCTCAACCTAACCCTAACCCTAACCCTAAACCTCACCCTCAGGCGAACCCTAACCTTAAATCTAACCCTAGACCTCAACCTCACCCTAACCCCAACCCTAACCCTAACCCTAAACCTCACCCTAACCCTAACACTAAACTTCACCCTCTCCCTAGCCCAAACCCTAACCCTAATCCTAACACTAACCCTAATCCTAACCCTCCCCCTAACCCTAACCCTCACCCTCAACCTCACCCTCAACCTAACCCTGACCCTAACCCTAAACCTAAACCTAACACACACCCTCACCCTAACCCTAATCCTAACCCTTACCCTAATCCTAACCCTAACCCTCCCCCTAACTCTTAACCTAAGCCTAAGCCTAACCCTAACAATAAACCTAAACCTAATCCTAACCCTCACCCTAACCAAAACCCTCACCCTAACCCAAACCCTCATCCTAACACTTACCCTCACCCTAACACTAACCCTAACCCTAACCTCACCAGAACCCTAAACCTAACCCTAACCCTCAACCTAACCCTAAACCTCATGCTCAAGGTAACCCTAAACCTAAACCTCACTCTAATCCTAAGATTAACCTGAACCATAAATATCACCCTAACCTTAAACCTGACACTAACCCTAACCCTCACACTCACCTTAACCCTTACTGTAATCCTAATCCTATCCCTAACCCTAACCCTCACCCTCAGCCTCACCTTACCCTAATTCAAACCCTAAACCTCACACTCTCCCTAACCTATGCATTATCCTAAACCTCACCTTAACCCTTACCCTAATCCTAATCCTAACCCTAACCCTAACACTCACCCTCATCCACACTGTAACATTACGCATAACCCTAACCCTAACCCTAACCCTCAAGCTCACCCTAACCCTTACCCTAATCCTAATCCTAAACCTAACCCTAACCCTCACCCTCAGCCTCACCTTAACCCTACCTCTAACACTAAACCTCATGCTCACCCTAAACCTAAACCTATACCTCACCCTAATACTAACCTCAGCCTCACCCACACCCTCAGCCTAAACCTAACCCTAACCCTCACCCTCACCTTAATCCTTACCCTAACCCTCACCCTAGCCCTAAACATAACCTGAAACGTAACTCTCAACCTAAAACTAACCCAAACCTAAAACCTCACCCTAAACCTAACGCTAAACCTTACCGTCAACCTAGCCCTCACCCTAACCTTAATCCTAACCTTAACCCTCATCGTAAACCTATCCCTAACCCTTAAGCCAACCCTCATCCTAAACCTAACCCTCAACCTCAACCTCACCCTCAGCCTAACCCTAAGCCTAACGCTAAACCTAACACTAACACACACAATCACCCTCACATTAATCCAAATCCTAACCCTAACCCTCACCCTCACCCTCACCCTCAGTGTAACCAAAAGCCTGACCCTAACACTAACCCTAACCCTCACACTCACCCTAATCCTTACCCTAATCCTAATCCTACCCCTAACCCTAACCCTCACCCTCAGCCTCTCCTTAAACCTAACTCTAATCCTAAAACTCACCCTCACTTTCACCCTATCATTAACCCTAACCCTAAACCTAACCCTAAACCTCACCCTTATCTTAACCCTCACCCTCAGCCTAAAAGTCAACTTTACCCTTACCATCATCCTCAAACTAACCCACACCCTAACCCTAACCTCATCCTAACCCTCACCCTAACCTTAAAATTAACCATCATGCTAACACTAACCCTCACACTCAACCTCATGCTCAGCCTAACCCTAAGCCTAAGCCTAAGACTTACCCTAAACCGCACCCTCTCCCCAGCCCTCACCCTAACCCTAATCCTAACCATCACCCTAACCCTAATCCTCAACCCCACACTCACGCTCAGCCTAACCCTAACCCTAAGCCTAACCGTAAACCGAAACCTCACAGTCACCCTCACCCTAACCTTAATTCTAACCCTAACCCTAACCCTAACCTTAAAACTCAACTTAACCATCACCCTAAACTTAAACCTAACACTAACCCTAAC
>NW_027205643.1:0-13578 GCF_024711535.1 Dipodomys merriami
GTGAGGATGAGGGTTACGGTTAGGATGAGGGCTAGGTTGAAGTTGAGGATTAGTGTTAGGGTTAGGGTGAGGTTCAGGTTTAGGGTGATGGTTAGTGTTAGTGTTAGTGTTAGGGTTAGGATGTGGGTTAGGGTGAGGGTTAATGTTAGGTATAGGGTTAGGTTTAGGATTAGGGTTTGTGTGAGGGTGAGTGTGAGGGTTATGGTTAGGGTTAGGCTTAGGGTTAGGCTGAGGGTGAAGGTGAGGGTTAGGGTTAGAATGAGGGTTAGGGTTAGGGTTAGGGTGAGGGTTAGGATGAGTGTTAGGTTTAGGATTAGGTTTAGCGTGAGGGCTAGCATGCTGGTGAGGGTTAGGGTTAGGGTTAGGGTGAGGTTTAGGTTTATGGTTAGGTTGAGATTTAAGATTAGGGCTAGGTATAGGGTCAGGCTTAGGGTTAGGTTGAGGGTTAGCACGAGGGTTAGGGTTACAATTAGGGTTAGGATGAGGGCAAGGTTGAGGGTGAGGGTTAGGGTTGGGGTTATGGTGAGGTTTAGGTTTCGGGTTAGGTTTCGGGTTAGGGTGAGGTTTAGGTTTAGGTTTATGGTGAGGGTCAGTGTTAAGGTTTGGTTGAGGGTTAGAATTAGTTTTAGGGTTAGTGTGAGGGTTAGCGTTAGGATTATGATGAAGGTTAGGATGAGGGTTAGGGTTACAATTTGGATTAGGGTGAGGGCTAGGGTGAGGGGGAGTGTTAGGGTTAGGGTTAGGGTGAGGTTTAGGGTTAGGGGTAGGGGTAGGGTTAGGGTCAGATTTAGGGTTGGGGGTACGGTAAGGGTGAGGGTTAAGTTGGGGGTGAGGTTTTGGGTGAGGACTAAGGTGAGGTTGAGGGTTAGTGTTAGGGTTAGGGTTAGGGTGAGGGTTAGGTTGAGGTTTAGGTTTAGGTTTAGGGTTAGGGTTAGGATTAGGATTAGGGTTAGGGTTAGTGTGAGGATTAGGGTTAGGGTTAGGCTTAGGCTTAGGTTAGGCTGAGGGTGAGGGTGGGGATGAGGATTAGGTTTAGAATGATGATTCCGGTTATGGTTAGGTAGAGATTTAACATGAAGCTTAGGGTGAGGATTAGGTTTAGGCTTGAGGGCTAGGATGAGTGTGAAGTTTAGGGTTATGTTTAGGCTTAGGTTTAGGCTGAGGCTGAAGGTGAGGGTGAGCATTAGGGTTAGGGTGATGGTTAGGATTATGGTTAGGGTGAGGGTTAGGATGTGGGTTAGGATTAGGGTGAGGTTTAGAATGAGTGTGACAATAAAAGTAAAGGTAAGGGTTAGGCTGAGGGTGAGGGTTATGTTAAGGGTGAGGGTTCGGATTAGGGTTAGGGTGAGGGTGAGGGTTAGATTGAGGGTTAGTGTTTGGTTTAGTGTGAGGTTTAGGATGAGGATGAGGGTTAGGGTTTGGGTGAGGGCTAGGGTGAAGTTGAGGGTTAGGGTTAGTTTTACTGTTAGGGTTAGGGTTAGTGTGAGGTTTAGGGTGGGGGTGAGGCTTAGTGTTAGGGTTAGGATTAGGCTTAGGGTTAAGGTGAGGGTTAGTGTGAGGTTTACAGTTAGGGTGAGTGTTGAGGTTAGGGTTAGAGTGAAGGTTAGGGTGAGGGTTAGGCTTAGGTTTAGGGTTTGGGTATTGGCTTGGGTGAAGGTGAGGGTTAGGGTTAGGGTTATGGTGAGATTTTGGGTTAGTGTTAGGGTTAGGGTTGGTGTTAGGCTTAGGCTTAATGTTAGTCGGAGGGGGAGGGGGAGGGGGAGGGTTAAGGTTAGGGTGAGGATGAGGTTAGCCTGAGGTTTAGGGATAGGGTGAGGGTTAGGGTGAGGATGAGGGTAAGGGTAAAGTTGAGGGTTAGGCTAAGTGTGAGGGTTAAGTTAAGGTTGAGGGTTAGGGTTAGGGTGAGGGTTAGGGTAAGGGTGAGGGTTAGGTGTTAGGGTGAGGGTGAGGGTTAGATTGTTTATGAGGGTTAGGGTTAGGGTGAGGGAAAGGGTTAGAATTAGGTTTAGGGTGAGGGCTAGGATGAGAGTGAGGGTTCGGTTTAGGGTTAGGGTGAGGTTAAGTGTTCGGGTGAGGTTTAGGGTTAGTGTTAGGGTTATTGTTATTGTTAGGTTTAGGTTTACGTTTAGGATGAGGGTGAGGGTGAGGTTTAGGGTTACAGTTAGGCTTAGGTTGAGGGTTAGTGTGAGGGTTAGGTTTAGGGATAGGGTTAGGTTTAGGATTAGGTTTAGGTTGAGAGTGAGTGTGAGGGTTAAGGTTAGGGGTAGGCTTAGGTTTAGGGTTAGGGTTTGGTTTAGGGTGAGGGTGAGGTTTAGGTTTAGGGTTAGTGTTAGTATTAGGGTTAGGGTTAAAGTGATGGTTAGGGTTAGGGTTAGGTTTAGGCTTAGGCTTAGGTTTAGGCTGATGATGAGGGTGGAGATGAAGATTAGGTTTAAAGAGATGGTTAGTGTTATAGTTACCTTGAGGGTTAGGATGTGGTTTAGGGTTAGGATTAGGGTTAGGCTGAGGCGGAGGTTGAGGGTGAGGTTTAGGGTTAGGGTGATGGTTAGGGTTAAGTTGAGGGTGAGGGTTAGCATGAGGGTTAGTGTTAGGGTGAGGTGACGGTAAGGGTAAAGGTGAGGGTTAATGTTAGGGTGATGTTTATGGTAAGGGTGAGGATTAGGGTTAGGGTGAGGGTTAGGGTGAGGGTTAGGGTTAGGGTTAGGGTGAGTGTGAGGGTTAGATTGAGGGTTAGGTTTATGTTGAGGGTTATGGTTAGGGTGAGGTTTAGGTTTAGGGTTAGGGTTATTGTCATGGTTATGATTAGGGTTACAGTTACGGTGAGGGTGAGGGTTAGGCTTAGGGTTAAGGTGAGGTTTAGGTTTAAAGTTAGGGTTAGAGTTAGGCTTAGTGTGAAGGTGTGGTTTAGGGTTAGAGTTAGAGTTAGTGTTATGGTTAGGGTTAGGGTGAGGGTTAGGGTGAGTGTTAGAGTTCGGTAAGGCTTAGGCTTAGGCTTCTGCCGAGCTTGAGGGTGAGGGAAAGGGTTAGGTTGAGGTTTATGGATAGGGTTAGGGTTAGGATTAGGGTTAGGGTGAGGGTGAGGGTTAGGGTAAGGGTTAGGCTTAGGCTCTGGGTAACCTTTGAGTGAGGGTGAGTGTGAGGATTAGGGTTAGGGTGATGGTTAGTGTTAGGGTTAGTGTTATTGTTAGGGTTAGGGTTAGAGTTAAGGTGAGGGTGAGGGTGCGGTTGAGGGTTAGGGTTAGGGTTAGGGTGAGGTTTAGGGTTAGGGTTAGAGATAGGGTTAGGGTGAGGGTGAGCTTTAGGGTTAGAGTTAGGGTTAGTGTTAGGGTTAGGCTTAGGTTTAGGCTGAGGTTGAGGGTGGGGATGAGGATTAGGGTTACGATTAGGGTTAGGGTGAAGTTTAGGTTTAGGGTGAGCATTAGGTTTAGGGTTAGTTTTAGCCTTAGGGTGAGGGTGAGGGTTAGGTTGAGGTTTAGGGATAGAGTTAGGGTTAGGATTAGGGTTAGGGTGACTGTGAATGTGAGGTTTAGGGTTACGGTTTGGCTTAGGCTTAGGGTTAGGATTAGGGTGAGGGTTAGGGTGAGGGTGAGGGTGAGAGTTAGGGTTACGGTTAAGATGAAGTTTAGGGTTAGAATACGTGTGAGTGTTGGTGTTAGGGTTAGGGTTAGGGTTAGTGTTAGGGATAGGGGGAGGGTTAGGGTTAGGGTTAAGGTTTGGGTTAGTCTTAGGGTTAGGATTAGGGTGAGGGTTAGTTTGAGGTTCAGGTTTAGGGTTAGGATTAGGTTTATGAATAGTTTTAGTCTGATGGTGAGGTTGAGGGTGAGGGTTAGTTTTAGGGTGATGGTTAGGGTTTAGGGTTAGAGTGAGGTTTAGGATGATGGTTAGGGTTAGGATTAGGATTAGGGTGAAGGCTAGGGTGAGGGTGAGGGTGAGGGTTAGGTTTAGGGTGATGGTTAGGGTTATGGTTAGCTTGAAATTTAGGATGAGGTTTAGGGATAGGGTGAGGGTTAGGGTGAGGGTGATGGTAAGGTTAAAGTTGAGGGATAGGCTGAGGGTGATGGTTAAGATAAGGGAGAGTGTTACAGTTAGGGTGAGGGTTAGGGCAAGGGTGTGGGTTAGGGATTAGGGTGAGGCTGAGGGTTAGATTTTGGATTAGGATTAGGGTTAGTGTGAGCTTTATGTTGAGGATGAGTGTTAGTGTTATGTGAAGGAAAGGGTTAGAATTAGGGTTAGAGTGAGAGCTAGGGTGAGGGTGAGGGTTAGGGTTAGTGTTAGGGTTAGGGTGAGGTTTACGCTTAGGGTGAGGTTTAGGGTTAGTGTGAGGGTTAGTGTTAGGGTTAGGGTTAGTGTTAGGGTGAGGGTTAGGGTTAGGGTGAGATTTATAGATAGGGTGCGGGTTAGGGTTAGGTTTAGGGTGAGGTTCAGGGTTAAGATTAGGGTTAGAATTAGGGTTAGGGTGAAGGTGAGGTTTATGGTTAGATTTAGGCTTAGGGTGAGGGTTACAGTTAGGGTTCGTTTTAGAGTTAGTGTTAGGTTAGGGTTAGGGTGAGGGTTAGTATGAGTGTTAGGGTTAGAGTTAGGGTTAGGGTTAGGATTAGGGTAAGGTTGAGGGTGAGCGTGTGGGTTAGGGTTAGGTTTAGGGTTAGGCTTAGTGTTAGGCTGAGGGTGAGGTTGAGGGTGAGGTTTAAGGTTAGGGTGAGAGTTAGGATTAATGTTAGGTTGAGGGTTAGGATGAGGGTTAGGGTTAGTATTAGTGTTAGGGTGGGCGCTAGCGTGAAGGTGAGGTATAGGGTTAGGGTTAGGGTGAGCTTTAAGTTTAGGATTAGGGTGAGGGTGAAGTTTATTGTTAGAGTTAGTGTTAGGGTGAGGGTTAGGGTTAGGGTTAGTGTTAAGGTTAGGGTTAGGGTGAGTGTTAGGGTAAGGGTTAGGGTTATGGTTATGTTTAGGATTAGGATTAGGGTTAGGGTTAGGCTGAGGGTGACGTTTATGGTTAGAGTTAGTGTTACTGTGAGGGTTAGTGTTATGGTGAGGGTGTGTGTGAGGGTTAGAGTTAGGGTGATGCTTAAGGTTATGGTCAGGGTGAGGGTTAGGATGAGGGTTAGGGTTAGTGTGAGGGTTAGCGGGAGGGTGATAGTAAGTGTAAAGTTGAGGGTTAGGCTGAGAATGAGGATTACGGTAAATGTGAGGGTTAGGGTTAGAGTGAGGGTTAGAGTTAGGGTTAGGTGGAGGGTGTGGTTTAGATTGAGGATTAGTTTTAGGGTTAGTGTGAGGATGATAGTTAAGGTTGGGTGAGGGATAGGGTGAGGTTGAGGGTTAGGTTTAGGGTTAGGGTGAGTGTTAGGGTTAGGGTGAGTGTTAGGGTTAGTGTGAGGGTTAGTGTTATGGTTAGGGTTAGTGTTAGGGTTTGGGTAAGTTTTAGGGTGAGGGTTAGGGTTACAGTTAGGTTTATGGTTAGAATGAGGGTTAGGTTTAGTTTTAGGGTTATTGTTGGGGTTGGGTTTAGGGATAGGATGAGCGTTAGGGTTAGGATAAGGATTAGGGTGAGGGCTAGGGTGAGGGTGAGTGTTAGGGTTAGGCTTAGGCTTAGGTTTAGGATGAGGCTGAGGGTGAGGTTGAGGGTTAGGGTTAGCGTGATGGTTAGGGTTACGGTTAGGCTGAGGGTTAGGATGAGGTTTTGGGTTAGGGTGAGGTTTAGGGTGAGGGTGACAGTAAGGGTAAATGTGAGGGTTAGGGTTAGGGTGAGGATTAGGGTTACGGTTAAGGTGTGGGTGAGGGTTAGACTGAGTATTAGTATTAGGGTTAGTGTGACGTTTAGGGTGAGGATGAGGGGTAGGGTTAGGATGAGGCCTAGGGTGAGGGTGAGGGTTAGGGATAGGGTTAGGTTGAGGTTTAGGGTTAAGGTGATGGTTAGGGTTAGTGTGAGGGTTAGCGTTAGATTAGGGTAAGTTTTAGGGTGAGGGTAAGTGTTAGGGTGAGGGTTAGGGTTAGGGTGAGAGTTATAGTTAGGATTAGGATTAGTATTTGAGTTAGTGTTATTTTTAGGTTTAGGGAGAGGGGGAGGGTTAGGGTTAGGGTTAGCGTGAGGTTTAGTTTTAGGGTTATGGTTAGAGATAGGGTTAGGTTGAGGGTGAGGTTTAGGTTTAGATTTAGTGTTAGGGGAGGGTTAGGGTGAGGGTTAGTGTTAGAGTTAGGGTTAGTGTTAGGATTAGGGTTAGGGTGAGGGCGAGTGTGAGGGTTAGGGTTAGGGTTAGGCTTAGGCATAGGGTTAGGCAGAGGGTGAGGGTGAGGGTGAGGGTTAGGGTTTGGGTGAGGGTTAGGATGAGGTTTAGAGTTAGGATTAGGGTTAGGATGAGGGCAAGGGTGAGGGTGAGGTTTAGAGTTACCATAATGGCGAGGTTAAGTATTAGGATTAGGTTTAGTGTTAGGGTGAGGGTCAGGGTTATGGTTACTGTGAGGATTAGGGTTAGGGTTAGTGTGAGGGTAAGTGTTAGGATTAGGGTTAGGTTTATTTTTAGTGTTAAGGTTAAGGTTAAGTTCACAGTGAGGGTGAGGCTGAAGGTGAGGTATAGGTTTAGGGTTAGGGTGTGGTTTAGGGTTAGGTTTAGGTTTAGGGTTAGGGTGAGGGCTTGGGTTTAGGTTAGGGTTACAGTGAGGGTGAGCGTTAGGGTTAGGGTTAGGGTTAATGTTATTGTTAGGGTTAGGGTTAGAGTTACGGTGAGGGTGAGGGTGAGGGTGAGATTTAGGTTTAGGGTGAGGGTGAGATTTAGAATTAGGGTTAGGGTGAGGGTTAGGGTTAGGGTTATTGTTAGGCTTAGGGTTAGGATGAGGGTTAGGTTGTGGTTTAGGGTTGGGGTTAGGTTTAGGATTAGGGTTTTGGTGAGTGTGAGGGTGAGGGTTAGGGTTAGGCTTAGGCTTAGGCTTAGGGTTAGGCTGAGGGTGAGTGTGGGGATGATGATTAGGTTTAGGTTGATGGTTAGGGTTAGGGTTAGGTTTAGGGTTAAGATTAGGGTTAGGGTTAGAATTAGGTTTAGGGTGAGGGCTAGCGTGAGGGTGAGGATTAGGGTTAGGGTTAGGCTTAGGGTTAGGGTAAGCGTTAGTGTTAGGGTGAGGGTAAGTGTTAGGGTGAGGGTTAGGTTTAGGATTAGGGTTAGGGCTAGGGTTAGGGTGAGTGTTAGGGTTAGGGTGATGGTTAGGGTTAGTGTGAGGGTTAGTGTTAGGGTTAGCGTTAGTGTTATGGCGAGGGTAAGTGTTAGGGTGAGGGTTAAGGTTTGGGTGAGGCTTATGGTTAGAATGAGGGTTAGGGTTAGGGTTATTGTTTGTGTTAGGGTTAGGGTTAGGATGAGGGTTAGGGTTAGGATTAGGGTGAGGGCTAGGGTGAGGGTGAGGGTTAGGGTTAGGCCTAGGTTTAGGCTTAGGTTAGGGCTGATGCTGAGTGTGAGGTTGAAGGTTAGGGTTAGCGTGATGGTTAGGTTATGGTTAGGCTGAGGGTTAGGATGAGGGTTAGGGTTAGGGTTAGGGATAGGTTGAGGGTGACAGTAAGGTTAAAATTGAGGGTTAGGTTTAGCACTAGGGTTAGGGTGAGGGCTAGGGTTAGGGTGAGGGTTTGGGTTAGGGTTAGAGTTACGGTGAGGGTTAGTTTTAAGTTTAGGTTTAGGGTTATTGTTCTTCTTAGGGTTAGGGTTAAGGTTAAGGTAAGGGTGAGGGTGAGGGTGAGGTTGAGGTTAGGGTTAGGGTTAGGATGAGGTTTAGAGTTAGGGTTAGTGTTAGGGTGAGGGTGAGGTTTAGGGTTATTGTTAGGGTTAGGGTTAGGGTTAGTGTGAGTGTTAGGGTTAGGTTTAATGTTATGGTTTGGGTTATGGTGAGGGCTAGTGTGAGTGTGAGGGTTAGGGTTAGGTTTAGGCTTAGGCTTAGTGTTAAGCTGAGGGTGGGGATGAGGGTTAGGGTTAGGCTTAGGCTTAAGGTTAGGCTGAGGGTGAGGGTGAGGGATAGGTTTAGGGTGAGGGTGAGGTTTAGGGTTAGGGTTAGCGTTAGGGTGCGGGTTAGTGTGAGGGTTAGGGTTAGGGTTAGTGTTACGGTTACAGTGAGGGTGAGCGTGACTCTGATGGTTAAGCGTAGCCTTAGGCTTAGGCTTATGCTTGGGCCGAGCTTGAGGGTGAAGGTGAAGGTAAGGTTTAGGGTGATTGTTAGGGTTTTAGGGTTAGGGTGAGGGTTAGGGTGAGGTATAGGTTTAAGATTAGGGCTAGGGTCAGTGCTAGGGTGAGGGTGAGGGTTAGGGTTAGAGTTAGGGTGAGGTTTAGGGTTATGGTTAGGGTGAGTGTTATGGTGAGGATTACGGTGAGGGTGAGGGTTAGGGTTAGAGTTAGGGTGAGGTTTAGGGTTATGGTTAGGGTGAGTGTTAGGGTGAGGATTACGGTGAGGGTGAGGGTTAGGGTTAGGGTGAGGGTTAGGGTTAGGGTGAGGGTGATGGTGAGGGTTAGATTAGGGTTAGGGTTAGTGTTATTGTTAGTTTTAAGTTCACAGTGAGGGTGAGGCTGAGGTGAGGGTTAGGTTTAGGGTTAGGGTGAGGTTTAGATTAAGGTTAGGGTAAAGGTTAGGGTGAGGGTTTGGGTTAGGGTTAGGATTAAGGTGAGGGTGAGTGTTAGGGTTAAAGTGATGGTTAGTGTTATTGTTAGTGTTAGGGTTAGAGTTACGGCGAAGGTGAGGGTGAGTGTGAGGGTTAGGGTTAGGGTGAGGTTTAGGGTTAGGGTTAGGTTTAGGTTGAGGGTGAGGGTGAGGTTTACGGTTAGATGTAGGGTGAGGGTGAGGTTTAGGGTGAGGTTTAGGGTTAGGGTTAGTGTTAGGGTTAGGGTTAGGGTGAGGGTTAGAATGAGGGTGAGGGTTAGGGTGAGGGTTAGAGTTAGGGTTAGGATTAGGATTAGGGTTAGTGTTAGGGTGAGTGTTTGGGCTAGGCTTAGGCTTAGCGTTAAGCTGAGGGTGAGGGTGAGGGTGAGGTTTAGGGTTAGGGTTTGGGTTAGGGTTAGCGTTTGAGTGAGAGTTAGGGTTAGGGTGAGAGGATGAGAATTAGGGTTAGGATTAGTGTTAGGGTTAGGGTTAGGGTGAGGGTTAGGATGAGGTGATGTTTCCGATTAGGGTTAGGATGAGGGTGAGGGTGAGTTTGAGGGTTAGGGTAAGGGATAGGGAGAGGTTTAGGGTTATGGTTAGTGTTAGGTTTAGGGTTAGGGTTATGGTTAGTGTTAGAGTGAGGGTAAGTGTTAGGGTGAGGTTTAGGGTTATGGTGACGGTTATGGTTACAATGAGGGTTATTGTTAGGTTTAGCGTTATTGTTAGGGTTAAGGTTACGGTTAATGTGAGGGTTAGTTTTAGGTTTAGGGTGAGGTTTATATTAAGGGTTAGGGTTAGAGTTAGTGTTAGGGTGAGGGTGAGGTTTAGGGTTAGAGTTAGCGTTAGTGTTAATGTTAGGGTTAGGGTGAGGGTTAGTGTGAGGGTTAGGGTTAGGGTTAGGGTGAGTGTTAGGATGAGGTGTAGGGTTAGGATTAGGGTTAGGGTGAGCGCTAGAGTGATGGTTAATGTGAGGGTTAGTGTTAGGGATAGGGTTAGGTTTAAGATTATGTTTAGATTGAGGGTGAGTGTGAGGATTAGGGTTAGGGTTAGGGTTAGGGTTAGAGTGAGTGTTAGGGTTAAGATTTGGTTTAGGGTGAGGGTGAGGGTTAGGGTTAGGGTTAGGGTGAGGGTGAGGGTTAGGGTTAGGGTTAGTGTGAAAGTTAGGGTTATGGTGAGGGTTATGTTTAGGGTGAGGTTTAGGGTTAGGGTTAGGGTTAGGGTGAGGGCTAGGGTGAGGGCTAGGGTTAGAGTGAGGTTTAGGGTTAGGGTTAGGGTGAGTTTTAGGGTGAGGGTGAGGTTTTAGGTTAGGGTTAGGATGAGTTTTAGGGTTATGGTTAGGGTTCCGGTTAAGGCGAAGGTGAGGGTAAGGTTTAGATTCAGGGTTAATGTTAGGTTTAGTGTGAGGTTTATCGTTAGGGTTAGGGTCAGGGTTAGGGTTAGGGTGAGGGTTTGGGTTTGGGTTAGAGTTACGGTGAGGGTGAATTTTAAGTTTAGGTTTTGGGTCATGGTTATTCTTAGGGTTAGGGTTAAGGTTAAGGTTAAGCTAAGCGTGAGGGTGAGGGTGATGTTGAGGGTTAGGGTTAGGGTTAGGATGAGGTTTAGAGTTAGGTTTAGTGTTAGGGTGAGGGTGAGGTTTAGGGTTAGGGTTAGGGTTAGGGTTAGGGATAGTGTGAGTGTTAGGGTTAGGTTTAGTGTTATGGTTTAGGTTATGGTGAGGGCTAGTGTGAGGGTGAGGGATAGGGTTAGGGTCAGGTTTAGGCTTAGTATTAAGCTGAGTGTGAGGGTGAGGGTTAGGGTTAACCTTAGGCCTAGGCTTATGCTTAGGCTGAGCTTGAGGGTGCAGGTGAGGGTTAGGGTTAGCGTGATTGTTAGAGTTTTAGGGTTAGGGTGAGGGTTAGGGTTAGTGTTAGGGTGAGGCTTAGGGTGATGTTTAGGTTTAAGATTAGGGCATGTCAAAACCAGCTTTACAATGTCGGTGTGGGGGGGAGGGGGTATAATTGGGTGGGGGGAGGAGGGAGGCTGGGAAGGGAGTTGAAGTGTAAACAAAGGAGGAGGCTGCAATGCTTGGTAAGAAATGTATGCATTATCCTGCCCATGTAATTGTAGCCCCTCTGTACAGTATGTTCTCAAATAAAATAAAATAAAATTTAAAAAAAAAAAGAAAAACCAAAAAAAAAAAGATTAGGGCTAGGGTGAGTGCTAGGGTGAGGGTGAGGGTTAGGGTTAGAGTTAGGGTGCGGTTTAGGGATAGGGTTAGGTTTAGTGTTAGGGTGAGTGTTACATTGAGGGTGAGCCTTAGGGTTAGGGTGAGGGTTAGGGTTAGTGTGAGGGTGAGGGTAAGATTAAGGTAGGGTTATTGTTATTGTTAGTGTTATGGTTAGGTTTAAGTTTATAGTGAGGGTGAGGCTGAGGGTGAGGGTTAGATTTAGGGTTAGGGTTAGGTTTAGATTAGGGTTAGGGTAAGGGTTAGGGTGAGGGTTTGGGTCAGGTTTACG
Source organism: Dipodomys merriami (assembly GCF_024711535.1). NCBI lineage: Eukaryota > Metazoa > Chordata > Mammalia > Rodentia > Heteromyidae > Dipodomys > Dipodomys merriami. Next base: position 11,097 of record NW_027205643.1, read on the forward strand.
ATTATGGTGAGGGTGAGTGTTAGGTTTGGGTTGAGGGTTAGTGTTATTTTTAGGGTTAGGGTTAGAGTTACGGTGAAGGTGAGGGTGCGTGTGAGGGTTAGGGTTAGGGTGAGGTTTAGGGTTAGGGTTAGGTTTAGGGTGAGGGTGAGGGTGAGGTTTAGGGTTATATTTAGGGTTAGATTGATGGTTAGGGTGAGGTTTAGGGTTATTGTTAGTGTTAGGGTTAGGGTTAGGGTGAGGGTTAGGATGAGGGTGAGAGTTAGGGTGAGCTTTAGAGTTAGGGTTAGGATTAGGATTAGGTTTAGTGTTAGGGTGAGTGTTTGGGTTAGGCTCAGGGTTAGGGTTAGGCTTAGCGTTAAGCTGAGGGTGAGGTTGATGGTGAGGATTAGGGTTAGGGTTTGGGTTAGGGTTAGCGTTTGGGTGAGAGTTAGTGTTAGGGTTAGGATGAGGATTAGGGTTAGGATTAGTGTTAGGGTTAGGTTTAGGTTGAGGTTTAGGATGAGGGTGATGTTTAGGATTAGGGTTAGGGTGAGGGCGAGGGTGAGTTTTAGGGTTAGAGTTAGGGTTAGGGTAAGGGATAGGGTGAGGTTCAGGGTTAGGGTTAGTGTTAGGGTTAGGGTTAGGTTGAGGGTTAGTGTTAGGGTGAGGGTTAGGTTTAGGGTTAGGATTAGGATTAGGGTTAGTGTGAGGGTGAGTATGAGGGTTAGGATTAGGGTTAGGTTTAGGCTTAGGGATAGGCTGAGGGTGAGGGTGAGGGTGAGGGTTAGCGTTAGGGTGAGGGTGAGGTTTAGGGTTAGAGTTAGTGTTATGTTGAGGTTTAGTGTGAGGGTTAGTGTTAGGGTTAGTGTTAGGGTTAGGTTTAGGGTGAGGGTTATGGTTAGGGTGAGGGTTAGGGTTAGGGATAGCGTTAGGTTTAGGATTAGGTTTTGGGTGAGGTTGAGTGTGAGGGTTATGATTAGTGTTATGAATATGCTTAGGGTTAGGCTGAGGGTGAGGTTGAGGGTTAGGGTTAGGGTGACGGTTATTATGAGTGTTAGATTTAGGATTAGGATTAGGGTGAGGGCTAGAATGAGGGTGAGGTTTAGTCTTAGGGTTAGGGAGATGTTTAGGGTTAGGATTAAGTTTAGGCATAGGGTGAGGGTTAAGGTTAATGTTATGATGAAGGTGAGCGTTAGGGTAAGGTTGAGGGTTAGGATTAGGTCTAGGTTTAGGGTGAGTGTTAGGGTTAGGGTGAGGGCTAGGGTGAGGGTGAGGTTTAGGGTTAGGGTGAGGTTTAGGGTTAGAGTGATGGATAGGGTTAGTGTGAGGATTAGTGTTAGGGTTGGGGTTAGTGTTAGGGTGAGGGTAAGTGTTATGGTGAGATTTAGGGTTATGTTGACATTTATGGTTACAATGAGGGTTAGGGCTAAATTTAGGGTTATTGTTAGGGTTAGGGTTAGGGTTTCGGTTATTGTTAGGGTGAGGGTTAGGGTTCGGTTTAGGTTGAGGTTTATATTAAGGGTTAGGGTTAGAGTTAGGGTTAGGGTGAGGGTGTGGTTTAAGGTTAGAGTTAGCGTTAGTGTTAGTGTTAGAGTTAAGCTGAGGGTTAGAGTGAGGTTTAGGGTTAGGCTTAGGCTTAGGCCAAGACTGAGGGTTAGGGTTAGGGATAGGGTTAGGTTGAGGGTTAGGGTTAGGGTTAGGGTGAGTGTTAGGATGTGGTGTAGTGTTAGGATTAGGGTTAGGGTGAGCGCTAGGGTGATGGTTAATGTGAGGATTAGGGTTAGGGATAGGGTTAGGTGTAGGATTAGGTTTAGATTGAGGGTGAGTGTGAGGGTTAGGGTGAGGGTTAGGCTCAGGCTTAGGGTTAGAGTGAGTGTTAGGGTTAGGGTTTGGTTTAGGGTGAGGGTGAGGGTTAGGGTTAGGGTTAGTGTGAGGGTGAGGGTGAGGGTTAGGGTTAGGTTTAGTGTGAAAGTTAGGGTTATGGTGAGGGTTAGGGTTAGGGTGAGGGTGAGGGTGAGGGTTAGGGTTAGGTTTAGTGTGAAAGTTAGGGTTATGGTGAGGGTTAGGGTTAGGTTAAGGTTAGGGTGAGGGCTAGGGTGAGAGTGAGGTTTAGGGTTAGGGTTAGGGTGAGGTTTAGGTTGAGGGTGAGGTTTAGGGTTAGGGTTAGGGTGAAGTTTAGAGTTATGTTTAGGGTTACGTTTAAGGCGAGGTTGAGGGTTAGGATTAGAGTTAGGGTTAGCGTGAGGGTTAGGGTGAGGGTTAGTGTTATTGTTAGTGTTAGGGGTAGGGTTAGGATGAGGGTTAGGTTGAGGGTGAGGGTTAGGGTAAGGCTTAGGTTTAGGATTAGGGTTAAGGTGAGGGTGAGTTTGAGGGTTAGTGTTAGTGTTAGGGTTAGGGTTAGCATTAAGGTTAGGGTGAGGGTGAGGGTTAACTTTAGGGTTAGGTTTAGAGTGAGGGTTAGGGTGAAGGATATGGTGAGGGTTAGGGATAGGATTAGCGTTAG
>NW_027205644.1:0-13569 GCF_024711535.1 Dipodomys merriami
AGTCAAAAAAAAAGCAGATTAAACTGTCACCTATCAGGACAGCCCAGACAACAGGAAAAGTAGTCTGCGTTATTTTGTATAAGGTAATAAATAGCCCCTTTTCCAACATGTTGAAGTATAAACTGTGCATTAAATACTAGTGGCAATCTCAAGAAGGAAAATGGACACATACCACCATGGGGACCAGAACCTAAGTGAAGGGCAAAGAAGTTCACTCATTCAAAAAAGCAGATAAGGATATTAATTCAAAAGATAGCTAGTCACATTAGCTACCTCAGGAAATATTAACCTCAGCACTACTAACATTTTAAATTGGGTAATTGTTTGTTATTAGGGTACTATTCTGACTTTATATAGGATATTTACCAGCATCATGGTCTCTGCCCGGCACTGATGCAAGCAGCATGGCAGATGCAGCTTAGAATGTGGATGTCCCCTCTTAACTACTATTTTTTTCAGTAAAATAAAATATCAAGGCTATTAATTGAATTACAAGAGGTGCTATGGAGGTTTGTAGAGAAATAATAAAAGGAATTATGTTTCAACTGACATAGCATAGATGTCATACTACTTTAAAAAACAAACAAAAAAAAAAAAAAAAACGGATTTTAAGAGACCAGGCACTGTCGGCTCATGCCTGTAATCACAACTACTCTCAGGAAGCTGAGATCGGAAGACAGAGCTTCAAAGCCAGTCAAGGCAGGAAAGGAAAATTCATAGATTCTTATTTGCAATGAACTGCCAAAAGAGCCAGAAGTGGAATTGTTACTCGAGTGGTAAAATGCTAGTCTTGAGCTAAAAAGCTCAGTGACAGTGCCCAGGCCCTGAGTTCTAGCCCCAGAACTGATACAATCAAAAGAGGGAAACATTGAGACATTTTACAAAACCTACCTGTGCCAAATATTCTGCAAGCTCATGTAATATTTTCTAACTTTAATTGGCTTAAATCCAAAAGTAGAGACAACAGTCTCTTCAGCTATTATCTAACAAACCTCAGTCTATCCAAGCAGGTACATACATTTAACATTATTAAAGTGTGGCAGTGATGAAAAATGTCATTTCATAAGTTTAACTTACATTTTTGTATGTACTTCAACAACTACTTTCATCCTAATACAAGCATATTTCTATGAAGAGAAGGAAGTAATTTTTTAAAGTATATCTTAAGTGCTTTAACAATATAAAGCTTAAGTCACTCAGAAAAAGGGAAGTATTATCCAATGTGCTAACAAAGCAAAGAAAAACAACTTTCCTAAACAAACAGATCCAAGATGACCACTTCCAATAGTGGCAACTCCAATCCTTAAGATTCCAATGAAAGCTCTATCCACGGCATTACGGACAAAGTGTTGGAGTTTTCATTACTATACATCAATTATCTAAAGGTACTAAAGCAAATTAACCCAACTCCTACATTAGCTTGTTCAGTAATTACCAATCTCAAGACTATTAACATTTGAATCAGATAATTATTCTTTACAGAGCAACAGTCCTAACTTTGTAGGGTATGTACCAGCACTCAGCCTCTGCCCAGTAGATGTCATATTTTTAACAAGCAAAATACTCCAACCAAAAGAGGAAAAAAAAGCACCAAATTGCAATACCCAAGTACCCCTTCATTTGTATATAAAATAATAAGCATACTGAAAAAAAACCCAAAGATACAGAAATAAAGGACCTCTTGTTAATTTGTCCTATTGTTTTTAGATAACTCTGTATTCTTTACCTCATATATGGTGCATACACATGCACATCTGAAGGAAAGTAGGAGCAGAGCACACAATCAGTGGGAAGCGGGTGAAAAAATACAGCACAGGGGCCCATCAACTGCACTGGACATTGATGAAAATGAACTAAGCAACTCAAGGGCGGTGATGGGAGGGAATGAGAGAGGGAACAGCAAAAGGAAAAAAAATGTACCTATCACCCAATTTGTAAAAAATAGTTTTATTGCTAAAGATCATGGAATTCAAAAGCAATATGGATTAAGATAATGATTATCATTGTGAAGATTAAAGGGTATTTGTAAGTTAAATAAATATAATTTAAAAACTCCAAATATTGTTACTGTCTCTGGTTGAAAACCACTAATTGGAGGTCTAATGATTTTAAGAATTTGTGGTCTCACTGAAAGGCTGAAAAGAACCAGTCCCAAATGTGTATGATACTAGCTTTCCTGCTTTCTATGTAAGCTCTGGAGGCAACTCAAATACCAGGAGGTGACCAAATTATAAAAAGGAAGAAAAAGAATTTAGTTACAGAAACAGGTAAGTTTGACAAGAATTAAAAACCTACTATTGCTGGGCACTGGTGGCTCAAGCCTGTAATCCTAGCTACTCAGGAAGCTAAGATCTTAGGGATCACTTTAAAGTCAACCAGCCAGGAAAATCTGTGACTCTTATCTCCAATAAATTACCAAAAAAGCCAGAAGGGGAGCTGTGGCTCAAGTGGTAGAGTGTTAGCCTTGAGCAAAAGAAGCTCAGGGATAGCACCTAGGCCCTGAGTTCAAACCCCAGGATTGGCATTAAAAAAAAAAAATTAGAGAGAGAGAGAGAGAGAGTTAGCTGCTTGCTGGTGGATCTTGCCTGTAATACTAGCTACTAAGGAGATTGATATCTGAGGATCGAAGTTCAAAGCCTGCCAAGGCAGGAAAGCCCAGGAGATTTCTTATCTCCAATTAACCTCTAGAAAACAAGAAGTAGAACTGAGGCTCAAGTGGTAGAATGTTAGCCTTGAGTAAAAAAGCTCAGTGACTAAGCTCTTGTCATGAGTTCAAGTCCCAAGATCAGCATCAAAAAACAAAAACAAAAAGCCAACAACAAAACAACCCTACTGTTTTGTGCCCCAAGTCTGTAATCTTTTCTACTCTAGAGGCTGAGATATGTGGAACAATGTTCAAAGCCACCTAGGGCAGGAAAGTCAAGGAGACTCTTATCTCTAACCAATTAAAAAACAGAAGCAGAACTGTGGCTCCAGTGGTAGAGTATTAGCCTTGAGCAATTAAGCTCACACACTGTGCCCAGGCCCAGAATTCAAGCCTCAGAACCAGATGGGGGTGGGGAGATGCCAACACTATTGATTTGAAGGCTAAGATATGAGGATCACGGTTTGAAGCCAGCCCAGGCAAGAAAGTCCATGAGACTCTTATCTCCAATTAAACCCCCTCGCTGCTTCCACTGAGTAAATATGGTTAGCTTTTTTCTAAAGTTAACTTAGTGATATAGATTTTAATCTAAGTAAGGGAATCACTTATTCCTAGGGAATACTAGGAAGTTTTTTTTCCCCTTCATTCCTCATTTCCCGTGGGTAATTAATGGAAGAGAAACTGCTTGAGTGTTCCTGGGCTTCTGGTCTCCTATAACAGGTGTCAGATTTCTCCAGGTGAATGCTTACCGGTAAGGGATTGGATAAGGAATGTTGCGGTGAGGATCGTGCAACTGGTGGAACACTTCTGCCAGGGCTGGTTCCTGGCCCGCTTCCCCCAGCAAACTGGCCAACAGGGAAAAATGGATATGAATAATTCAAAATAGTACTATGCTTCAGATAAGGAGAGTAAAAGATTAATACACAAACAGGTCTTAATTATACATGGCCCTTTTAAGTCAGTACATCTTACTCTAGAGAGAAAATTTCATGTAAGTGAAATTCTGCTCTTTTCAATGAGATTTTTAAGAATGAGCTACCACAGAAATACACCAAGATATATGGAAAACATGAGTAGAAAGTTGAAAGTACACATGGTTTTGAATGGCAGAAGAGTGTTTTCTCTGTTTGCCTCAAAATAAACATAGCAAAAATGCAGTGGTGCAGTGGTGTTAGTTGTTTTTAGTAACACTAGGAATGGGTCACTGGGCTCTCACACATTCCTCTGGTCTAAGGGAAGAGGACAAAAGAAGAGAGTAAATCATTCCACCTTAATCTTTGAAAGACACAAAACCTCATTTGACCAAGGAAAAAAAATTACCTCATGTGAATTCTTTTACCATCACAAACAAAGCACATAATAAAAACTATTTTAAATTTAGCAAGTTAGCAGCAGTTTCCTCTTATTAAGAGAGATGGGGCAGAATTAAATGATAAAGATGGAAAGAAAAAGGGGAAAATGATAGTAAGGCAAAATATTGCACCCTAATGCATTGAAGGAACACAGATTTAGGTTTTTAAAAATTCACTGTAGGTTTTTTTTCCCCAAAAAATATAACTTACCTCAAAGTAATCACTAATTTTATGTCCCCTAGGAGTGCCTTTCCCTGAAAATGAAACCAAAGTGATTACAGTTTTTCCAATGCACATGTAAAACATTATAACCAAAATGCATTTTAACTGTACACATTGCTGTAACCCAAGTGTTGGCTTAACTGTTATAACAAATGAACCAAAAACAATCTTTCTTTTATAAATATGCCAAAGAGGAGGAACAAAACTCATCTATAATCTCAATTTATGAGAATGGAGATTCAAAATGCACTAAACGGAACTACAGAGTTGATTGATTCTGTTTCACTAAGAACACATGATTTTGTCACTATGGGAGAATTTTCCTTCCAAAATGTAAGAACAATGAAAATGATCAAGATTTCTATTCCTTACAACACAAGTGAAAAGGGCCAAACAATTTATTCTTTGAGTACATATTTGGCATTATAGCCATCATCTTTGTAGATTTATTCCAATGGACCCCATTCCTGAACTAAATAATTGCCATGGAACAGCAGCAATGTACATTTTTAAAATTTTGGCTACTAACAAACCACAGTTCTAATCTAAGACATGGTTAAAACTTAACTGTATCCTCTTTTGTATACAACTCAAGTTTGGTCTGAAGAAAAACCTATGAGCTAAAATTGGCTTGAAATACAATGAGGGAAGGGGTTAGAAGTGTGCCTTAGTTGGTAGAGCACCAATCAGCAAAAGTGTCAGGTACTGATTTTGAGTCCCTCCAGTCTTAGGAAGAAAAGAAAAGAAAAGAGAAAAGGAAAGGAAAGGAAAGGAAAGGGAGAGAGAGAGAGAGAGAGAGAGAGAGAGAGAGAGAGAGAGAGAGAGAGAGAGAGAGAGAGAGAGAGAGAGAGAGAGAGAGAGAAAGAAAGAAAGAAAGAAAGAAAGAAAGAAAGAAAGAAAGAAAGAAAGAAAGAAAGAAAGAAAAAAGAAATAGGAAAAACAGCCTCCAAAGAGTTGATCCCATTTTGTCTGGGATGCAAGCCCATTATAAAACAGCCTGATATTGTGGAGAGATATAAAAACTTTCTTAGGAATCCTTGTATAAAAGCTAATAATTTATTGTGAATTAGAAAACTCTAAATATATAAAGATTCAGTATTTTCCATTGGTGTAAAATACTACCTTGGCTAGTTTCATATGGTTCAGCTTTTCTTTTCCGATTTCGCTGGTCATTCTGCTTTTTCTCAGGAGTCTGTTAAATATCACATATGTCACAATTAGTATCTTGGTAAACTTTTTACATTAGGAAAATAGAGCACATACAAATAACAATATATAAGAGATATATAACAAATATATAAGAGATGAGTCTGGCACAAACAATTCCTGAATCAGTGTCTTGCTCTGAGGACAAAGAAAAAAATAAAAAATACAGAATCCAGCTGGGTGCCAGTGGCTCACACCTGTAATCCTAACTACTCAGGTGGCTGAGATCTACAGAGCATGGTTCAAAGCCAGCCCGGGCAGGAAAGTCCATGAGACTCTTATCTCCAATGAACCATCAGAAAACCAGAAGTGGCACTGTGGCTCAAGTGGTAGAGCATTCACCTTAAGCTGAAGAGCTCAGCGACAGAGCCCAGGCCTAGAGTTCAAACCCCAGGATTGACCAAAAAAAAAGTCCAGAATACTATTCAGTTTTTGGCAAGTTGCTTAAAATACTACATCTTTGATTTACTGACATATAAGTTAAACTTCCATAAATGTTAAATGTGTGATAGTACATGCCTATAATGCCACACTTGGGAGGCTGAGGCAGGAGGACCACAAGTTTAAGGTCAGTGTGAGCTACAACAGTAAGCCTTTCTCTAAAAACACAAAAACATTTTTTAAAAGCACAAATATAAGATAAAGTAGACTCTTGGACAACTTTATAAGTGCTTAACCCAGCCAAGAGCTGGTGGCTCATGCCTAAAATCCTAGCTATTTAGGAGGCTGATGAGATCTGAGAATCACAGTTCAAAGCCATCCCTGGCAGAAATATTCCTGAGATTCTTATCTCCAATTAACCAGCAAAAAGCTGAAAGTAGAGCTGTAGTTCTAGTAGCAGATGCTAGCCTTGAATGACAAAACTAAGTAAGAATAAGAAGAGTCTGGGCTGGGAAGTTGGCTCAGTTGGTAGAGTGCTTGCCTCGATTGCATGAGGCCATGGGTTCGATTCCTCAGTACCACATAAACAGAAAAAAGCCGGAAGTGGCACTGTGGTTCAAGTGGTAGGGCTCAAGCCTTGAGCTGAAGAGCTAAGGAACAGCACCCAGGACCAGCGTTCAGCCCCCACGACAAAAAAAAAAAAAAAGGAATAAGAAGAGTCCAAGCCCCATTACCAGCCAGCACAAAAAAAAAAAGTAAACAAAATAAAAGTCTTTAAGCCAACACTCTTTTTCCAAGAAGGAAAGATGTGCCAAACAAATGAATTTGCAAGTCTTATGTATGGTAACAGACTTACTCACATCTATATCTATGCAGTTAAGAGTATTTGCCCAATATTTTAAATTTGAGCAGGAAAAATTAAAAACAAACAGGTAAAACATAGTGGTCCATACCATAATCCCAGTTACGTGGGAGGGAGAGGCAAGTTTGGGCAAAAACCTAAAACTATCTGAAAAAGTTTAAAAAGTAAAAGGACTGGGAGTACAGCTCAAGTGGTAGAGCATAGGACTTTGATGTCCTAAGTCCAAACTCCAATGCCATTCTCCTCAAAAGAAAAAAGCAAAAACAAACAAACAAACAAAAAAACCCTCTATTATTAAAGTTAGCCAATGGTCCATTCTGTTAAAGTACTGACAAATGAAATAAAATTCAGCCAGTGCCTAGAGGCTGTTCTTTAAGATGTTTCACATTTACAAACATCAAGAAGTTCTTTAGCTGGGTGCTGATGGCTCAGGCCTATAATCCTAACTACTCAGGAGGCTGAGCTCTCAGGATCATGGTTTAAAGCCAGAGCTGACAGGAAAGTCCATGAGACTTTCCTGTCAATTAACCAACAAAAAACCAGAAATGACCTTATGGCTCAAATGATAGAGTGCTAACTAGCCTTGAGCACAAAAGTTCAGTGACAGTGACCAAGCTGAGTTCAAGCCCCAGGACCAGCACAATAATAATAATTATTATTATTCAAATATGAATATTAAATTTAATTCAGCTACAACTGCAGTTGGCTGATACTTACTGATGGCAACTATGCCCAACCACCCACCCCAAAAAAAAGACATGATAAAAATGATAAAAGGGCTGGGAATGTGGCTTAGTGGCAGAATGCTTGCCTAGCATGCGTGAAGCCCTGGACTCAATTCCTCAGTACCACATACACAGAAAAAGCCAGAAGTGGCGCTGTGGCTCAAGTGGTAAAGTGCTAGCCTTGAGCAAAAGAAGCTCAGGGACAGTGCCCAGGGCCTGAGTTCAAGCCCCAGGACTGGCACACACACACAAAAAAAAAAACATAAAAACTCATTAATACTACATCAAAGCTATACAAATACAAACAGCACACAATTCACACAGGCTTAACAATGCCTGAGTGTCTGTGAAGGCAAAAAGAGTGCTTTTAACCCAGACTAAGCACAGAAGTCTTGCCTGGATGTAGTTTCTTACCTCTACTTCTTTATCACTCAAGGACCCCACACTGCACAAGCTCTGGTTGGAAGACTCACTATTGAGTGGCCCCTGAAAAGAAAAATTTTTTTAAAGAATCAAAAGAAATTTTAATTTAAAATGACTACAAAACTGAAGAAGAAGCCTGCTGATTCTGATGTCTAAGTTAAGAGCAACAACACCTTCTATCAATTTGACAATAACTTGAACTATGCCCTCCACATTAAAATTCTCTAGCTCTTACTAATTTCACTTGCTTTACAAACTATTCGTGTGCAGGTTTTCCCTCTAAAGTACTTTCACATGTTCTTAATAAGAATATTTTCATTATAAATTCTTCTTAAAGGAAAATAAGCACGGAAATCAATTCTCCCTGCCTTGTATATCATAAAAACAGCATCTAGAAGTTGTGATGCTCAAGAGTATGTTAAGAGTTCTTTATGAGGGGTGGTTAGGAACCACAATAAAGCAAGTACTTTTCTAAGTCATGCTTAAGGAGGCACAAAAGCTCAAAAAAAAAAAAAAAAAAGGTTACATTCCAGCACTTGGGAGGCTAAAAGCAGAAGGATCATCAGTTGGAGGCCAGTCTAATCCATATAGACAGGCTATGTCTGAGAAGAAAAACCAAAGAACAAAAAAGTTACATGAGATTGACTGTACAATAACGTAAGTTTCAGGAACTGGTGACATTATATAAAAAGACAAGTATTCAGAACTTCAAGCCAGGTATTTGTGGTTCACACCTGTAATCCTAGCTACTCAGGTGTGGCTGAGATCTGATGACTGCAGTTCAAAGCCAGCCCAAGCAGGAAAGTCTGTGAGACTCATCTCCAATTAACGGAGGGGGGGGGGGGGCGCAGGGCGGCGCCCCTGGAAGTAGAGCTGTGGCTCAAGTGGTAAGTGGTAGAATGTTAGTCTTGAGCAAAGAATTCAGAGACAGCACACAGGTCCAAAATTCAAGCACCAGGACTAACAACAAAACAAAACAACACTGGAAATGTTCCAAAAAGCAAAGAGTAAAATCTGTTCAATAAAATATATGAAAATTCATTCAAAAAGGGAAAAGCCCATGGTATTCAAACCAATACTACTACCTTCTGTCTTCCCCCCTAAGCCTGGCTCCAGACTGCCCTGGTCAACAACACAAGGCTCCCTTCCCCCACATGCAAGCATTCCTGCCTTTAGACTCTTGCTGCTAAAGCTGTCTCAGAGAAGCAGGGGCCTTCCTTTTTCTGTCAAACCCCTACTGTGGGACAGAGGCTCTACTATAGGCATGGCACAGAGAACACAACAAACCAACAGCTCTCCATTCCTCCAAAGTCAGTGGTTCCACAATAGGAGAGAAACCAAGAGGACTTCACTCACAGAAACAGTTTGTCATTGTCCCAGGTCTTCAAAACCCTGACGAGTATTTTGAGTCTAAGGGAAGAAACAGGACCACAGTATCCAAAGCACTTGACTTCATTTGCAATAGTGTTAACAAATTTAAGTATATTATTAAAAGCCAGGTGCTGGTGTGCTGGTGGTTCATGCCTGTAATCCTACCTACTCAGCAAGATGAGATCTGAAGATTGTGGTTCCCAGCCAGCTCAGGCAGGAAAGTCTATTTGAGATTCTTGTCTCCAATTAACCACTAAAAAGCTGGAAGTGGAGCTGTGGCTCAAAGTGGTAGAGAGCTATAGCCTTGAGGAAAATAACCCCAAAAAAAGGGTTTTCTTAAGAATAGATGGCTAAGGCTGGGAAGGTGGCTCAGTGGTAGAGCGCTTGCCTTACATGCATGAGGCCCTGGGTTCGATTCCTTAGCACCACATAAGCAAAAAGAAAAAAGCCGGAAGTGGCGCTGTGGCTCAAGAGGTAGAGCGCTAGCCTTGAGCTGAAGAACTGAGGGACAGCGCTCAGGCCCAGAGTTCAGGCCCCACGACTGGATGCAAAAAAAAAAAAAAGAATAGATGGCTAAGACCCTAGAGCTCAGGTCTATAATCTTACTCAGGAGGCTGAGATCTGAGAATCACACTTCAAAGCCAGCTAAGGCAAGAAAGTTTCTGAGACTTTTATCTCCAAATAACCACCAGAAAACCAGAAGTGGTTGAGTGCTGGCTGTTAGCTTTGAGCAAAAACAGTTCAAGGACCATACCTAGACCCTGATTTCAAGCCCCATAACCCACAAAAAATAAAAAAAATAAAAAGTGGCAGCAGAGATGAGGGTGTAACACAGTAACCAAATACATGTACACATGAGGCCCTGAGTTCTACCTGTGCACCTGTCCCCTTAAAAAAAAAAAAAAAAAAAAAAGATTGTGATAGAAGAAAAGTTTAATGAAACTGGACCAGACTATAAACCTCCTCCTAGACAGTAAACCAGTTACTTAGTTTACAACAGAGAACCAGAGCACAAGGGAGTAACTCTCCTAGGGTCAGAACAAACAGCTAAGAAAAAATGGGCAGAAATCCTTCAGAAAAGCTACATTTGATTAAACTAGATTATAATAAAATTTACCCAGGAAATTGTTAGGAGGGGGGGAGAGCAACTAAATGTTAGTTGTATTTAACAGGTGGATATGATACAGAAATAGAGTATCCATACATAGTCACCTAGGATGAATATTGCCATACAGAAAGGCATACGATCAGAGGCTCAACACTTAAGAGGTAGGGATAGGGCAGAATAGATGTCATTAAAATAACACATCTAAGGTGGTACCCTCCTACATGTGTCCACCTCCACCTCCACCTTTACTGGCCCCAAAGCAAATGTAACAGTAACAAGCACAGGAGCTAGGGGAGAACTCAGTTCCCAGAGTTGTTATATCATCTAAAATCACATGAGAGTTGATATATAGTCAGTAGTACATCATTTGCCTGGCATAGATAATGCCAAAGGCCCTGAGGGGAATCCTCAGCACTACAATCAAGTAATCAAGCAATCAATGAAAAATAAATAAAAATTTTAAAGAACAGATATGATGGTATGAGCCTGTATTCTCAGCACTTAGGAGACTGACACAGGCAATTCAAGAGTTGCAGACAATGGTGGCTCCCACCTGTAATCCTATCTACTCAAGAGATTAAGATCTGAGGATGAAGGTTTGAAGCCAGCACAGGTATAAAAATCTGTAAGACTCCATCTCTAATAAATCTCCATCTCTAATTGCTATATTCAAGCAATATGCTGTTATTCAATGTCAGCTGTAATAAAAAAAAAAAAAAACTAAGCAAGAGCACAAGGCCTTGAGTTCAAGCTCCAGTACAGGAATACACATACACACACATATATACGTATGTATATACATACATACACACACAGAGTAAAATAAAGACTATCTAATTGTAAGAAGTACTTAACAGCTGCTTTGTTGGGCATAAAAGCAGGAAAAAAGCTTAGCATCTCTACCTGCATTGTATATGTGTCTTTCAGTCATTCTCTCTGCAGTGGACTTTTAGAATTGGGGAGTGACGCCAGGCACCAGTGGCTCACACCTTTTATCCTAGCTACTAAGGAGGCTGAGATCTGAGGATCAAGGTTCACAGCCAGCCCCAGCAGGAAAGTCCATGAGACTCTTATCTCCAATAAAACACTAGAAAACCGGAAATGGTGCTGTGGCTCAAGCGGTAGAGCGCTCCCCTTGAGCTGAAGGGCCCAAGGACAGCGCCCAAGCCCAGAGTTCAAGCCCCATGACTGACCAAAAAAAAACCCAAAAACAAAGAATTGGGGAGTGACAGGATTTATGACTGATCAGTAACATTTTTATGGGATTAAAACTACTCCTAGAGGGCTGGGAAGGTGGCTTAGTGATAGAGTGCATGCCTTGCATTCATGAGGCCCTGGGTTCGATTCCTCAGCACCACATAAGCAGAAAAAGCTGGAAGTGGTGCTATGGCTCAAATGGTAGAGTGCTAGCCTTGAGCTGAAGAGCTGAGGGACAGCACCCAGGCCCAGAGTTCAGGCACCACAACCGACAAAAAAAAAAAAGTTAAGGTAACTAGGTATATACTCAACAAAAGTGAAAATATATGCACACAAAAATGTGGATACAAATGTAATAGCAGCATTATTCATAAAAGCTACGGGGTTGGGGATGGGAATGTGGCTTAGTGGTAGAGTGCTTGCCTGGCATGCATGAAACCCTGGATTTGATTCCTCAGTACGACACACAGAAAAAGCCAGTAGTGGCACTTGGCCCATGTGGTAGAGTGCTAGCCTTGAGCAAAAAGCTCAGGGACAGTGCCCAGGCCCTGAGTTCAAGCCCCAGGACTGGCAAAAAAAGGAAGGAAGGAAGGAAGGAAGGAAGGAAGGAAGGAAGGAAGGAAGGAAGGAAGGAAGGAAGGAAGGGAGGGAGGGAGGGAGGGAGGGAGGGAGGGAGGGACGGAGGGAGGGACGGAGGGAGGGACGGAGGGAGGGGGGAGGGAGGGGGGAGGGAGGGGGGAGGGAGGGGGGGAGAGGGAGGGGGGGAGAGGGAGGGAGGAAGGAAGGAAGGAAGGAAGGAAGGAAGGAAGGAAGGAAGGAAGGAAGGAAGGAAGGAAGGAAGGAAGGAAGGAAAAAAGAGCCGGGCGCCAGTGGCTCACTCCTGTAATCCTAGCTACTCAGGAGGCTGAGATCTAAGGATCGAGGTTTGAAGCCAGCCTGGGCAAGAAAGTCCATGAGACTCTTATCTCCAATAAAAAAAAATTAGAAAACTAGAAGTGGTGCTGTGGTTCAAGCGATAGAGTGCTCACCTTGAGCTGAAGAGCACAGGGACAGCGCCCAAGCCCAGAGTTCAAGCCCCACAACCAACCAAAAAAAAAAAGAAAATCTAACAGGTTGAAAAACAGAGGACTACTGACTCAAAAAGAATAAAAATATGGAATATCCTTAATTATTCACTATAAATCCAATTAAACTGAGTATAGACACAGCCACTGATAAACCTTGAAAATATTTTTCTAAAGTAAAAATAGTCAGAATAAACCATATAGCAAATATCTCCATTCCTATGAAAATCCAAAATAGATAAGTTTAGAACACTTACAAAATAAATTAGGAGCAGGCACTGGTGACTCACACCTGTAATCCTGGCTATTCAGGAGGCTGACATCTGAGAATCACAGTTCAAAGCCAGCCCGGGCAGGAAAGTCCATGAGATTCCTATCTCCAATAAGCCACAGAAAACCAGAAGTGGTGGTGTGGCTCAATTGGTAGAGCACTAGCCTTGTGCTGAAGAGCTCAGGAACAGCATGCAGGCCCAGAGTTCAAACACCAAGACCAACCAAAAAAAGAAAAGAAGGGAGGGAGGGAGGCAGGGAGGGAGGGAGGGAGGGAAAGAAAAAGAAAGAAAGAAAGAAAGAAAGAAGAAAGAAAGAAAGAAAGAAAGAAAGAAAGAAAGAAAGAAAGAAAGAAAGAAAGGAAAAGAAAAGAAAAGAAATTAGTGGTTGGTAGGCTGAAGACAGCTGTAGGGGTGGGAGGGAGTGAAAAGATTAAAAGTGAGGGCTGGGAAGGTGGCTCAGTGGTAGAGCGCTTGCCTTGCATGCATGAGGCCCTGGGTTCAATTCCTCAGCACCACATAAGCAGAAAAAAAAAGCCAGAAGTGGCACTGTGGCTCAAGTGGTAGAGCACCAGCCTTGAGCTGAAGAGCTGAGGGACAGTGCCCAGGCCCAGAGTTCAGGCCCCACGACCTTACCAAAAAAAAAAAAAAAGAGTAAAAGTGAAAGGCCATAGGATTTCTTCTGAAGGTGATGAAAATGTTCTAAAACTGCATCGATGATGTATACTTACTTGGCAACATACTA